>NW_007252278.1:387902-414033 GCF_000164805.1 Carlito syrichta | reverse complement strand
AAAAGATATCAAGGTGAAATGTGTGCTGATGTATGTCAAATCCTGTCGATATCTCATGTCAGATGACAGATTTTTGAAGCTATGCTATTAGGCGCAAACACATTTTGGGTTTTAATGGGTATTTTTATGAAATTACTGTTCTATTACTTTGAATCATCCCTCTTCGTTTCTGGTAACGTTCTTGGTCTTGAAGTACATTGTCTGATATTAATATAAAACTGATGTGTCAGCTTTATTAGAGTTAGTGCCGGCATAGCAATACTTATTCAATCCTTTTGCTTTCAACTTATCACTTTATATTTAAAGTGCCTCCTGTACATAGCACACAGTTGAGCATTTGTTTTGTTAATCAGACTGACAGAATCTGATAATGGAGTATTAATTCATTTGCATTTAATACAATCACCAGTATAGATTAAGTCCACCGTTTGCTAATTTGTTCCTTCATTATCCCTCCTGCCCTTCGTGCCTTTGTTCAACCTTTTCTTCCTTCTTTTGGATTTAAACACAAATTGTATTTTTTCATTTTACCTTTTTCTTTTTTTCTCTGTATTTTATTCAATGGTAACCCTTGACATTATTATATTTATTCTTAACATTTTCCACATGCCTTGAATCATTATTTTATCATTCCATGTACAATGCAAAAACTAATTTTACCACCCTGCGCCTTGGGCTGTTGTTATTATATATTTTACTTTTACATGTTGTAATTTACATAAAATATTTTTATCATTGCATTTTTGTTATTGCTTTAAATAGTCAATAGTATTCAAAATATTTTAAAATTACCTTTATGTTACTTTCCATTCACTCCTGTAGATCTGTTCTTCAACAGATGGGAATATTTCTTATTTAGCCTGAAATATGTTCTATATTGTTTCTTATAGTACTGGTTCTGCTGACAAAGAATTCTCTCAGCTTATGTTTGTCTAAAAATGTCTTTATTTTGAATTTTATTGTTGCTGAGTATATAATTCTGCACGTTTTTTTTTTTAACACCCCCCCCCCCGCCCCAGGTACTCTAAAGAAGTAATGTCATTGTGTTCTTACTTCTATTGTTTCTGATGAGAAGTTAACTTCATCCATTTGCTGATTCCTAGCATACAATGTTTTGTTTTGTTTTTACCTCCCCTGGATGTTTTTAGGATTTTTTTCTTTGCTTTTCAGTAATTTGACTATGATGTGCTGGGTTGTAGTTTTCCTTGTATTTGTCCAGATTGGGGTTTGATAAGCATCTTAAATCTGTTGATATCTTTCATCAATTTTGGAAAATTTTCAGCCATTATCTCTTTGAATATTTATTCTCTTCCCTTCTCCTTCCCTTTTCCCTTTTCCCTTTCCTCTCCTCCTTTTTTCCTTTCTCTCCTCCATCTCTTCCTTTCTCTCACCCCCCTCCTCCTTCTTTCTTCTCTTTCCTCTCTCCCTCACCCCCCAGGAATTCCAATCACAAGTATTAGACTATTTGTTACTAACCTTCATGTCTGGAAAGCTATTTTCCTCCATTTAAAAAAATTCTATGTTTCAGTAGATCACGTGTATCGATCTACCTTCAAGTTTACTTGTCCTTTCTTCTGCTATGTTCAGTCTACTATTAAGACTATTTAATAAATTATTAATTTTAAATATTATATTTTTTGTCATCAAATGTCCATTTGTTTTTTTAACCAGTATTTTATATTTCTTTAAAAACTCTCCATCTTTTCATTCATTCATCTATCTTTTTCTTCTATTTTCTTTAATATATAATTGTTGAAATCCTTAATCTGCAATTCCAACATCTGGATCATCTGTGGGTCAGCTTCTTTTATCTATATTTCCTCTTGACTATTTTCTCATAAGTATGTGTATGTCTCACGCTCTTTTTAATTGTATCTCAAATATTCTGATTAAGGAACTGTAGACACTGGAGTAAAATTGTATTTTCCCCTGGAGAGGACATACACTTTCTTCTGTCTGGTAACCAAGAAGAATAACTGATTTCTTTCATATAACCACAAATTGCACTGGGTTGAGGCTGGATTGCCAATTTAGTTAGTTTTGGTTCACTCCTGGATTCAAATATTTTGAAGGTAAAATCTGTCCTGTGTGTATTGATCAATCTTTGCTTTCTAGCTCCACCCTCAACTTCTCATACTCCTCATATTCAGCAAAATTCTGAGGGAAAAAGAATAAAACAGGAATTAGGAAGAACTTGCTCTGCATTTGAAGCTTCTTCTCTACATTCCAATCTGTCACCAGTTTACACACAATGGTTTAAAGTTCTACTAGCATTCATGACCTCCAAAAGTAAGTCCTCTGCCTGTTTCAGACCTCACAATCAGCCAGTCCATGTTTCAACCTGGGATGCAGTTGGCTACAGTCTTTGTTCCTTCTTTGGAAAAAGGCTTGCTCTTCTCTGGAATACAGTTCCTTTAGATTTCTTTGCACCCATAGCACTCAGTTGGCTTTAAAATATTTAGATGTTATAGTCACCCATTTTATTATGGCAGGAATGATAGACTGTCATGAACTTCATCTTAGCTTGAAGATAAAATTTTAGCCCACTTCTTCTTGTTTAATCCTCCTTTTTTTTGCTCCTGATTTGTTCCCATACACAGAATACAGGTGGTTTTATGGACTTCCTTCTTGCCAATTCCAAATGCCTAGTTAAGCATTAGTCACAAATATTGACATGTCCTATATATTTTGAGAGTTCTCTATGACCTGGATCCTTGGTTTAGCAATTAATATGCCACAAAAAAATAGGGGGACTATTTCCAGAAGAATTCAGTAAATTCCTTTTCAACAAATAGATAGATTTACAAGGCAATGACCTTGGTTATAAAGACTTATTTTGAATGCCAAAAGATGACATTATTTTTATTCCTTTAACAAGTCCTAATTCTCTTCTTCTCCCCACACTCCCACCCCCAGCAGGAAGGGTCCCAAGCCAATCAGGGGCAAGTTTATGCACTTGAGAAAGACAAATACATCAAGTTACACATACCAAAACATTATCTCTGTACACTAATCACCTTATCCAGGGTAGTAACAATTACAATGAGAATGCACAATGGAGGGGGGGGAGCAAACACAAATGACCACTTGAGTGACAGATGCTTCGAAAAAGTGCAAACTCACTTTAGTTATTTTCTCTTTTTTAAAAGTCAACTTTTGTTTGTGGTTGTACTGAGTTGACTGGTCCCTCCAAAATCCATGTCCATCAGGAAGCTCAGTGTATAACCCTTGAACATAGGTTGTTGTAGATGTGATCAAGTTAAAATGAGGTCAAAGCCGGGCTCGGTGGCTCAGCCTGTAATCCCGCGCCTTTGGGAGGGTGAGGTGAGTGAATTGCCTGAGCCCGCGGGTTCGAGACCCGCCTGGGCAGCAAGACCTCATCTCTACAATAAATCAAAAAATCAGCCGGGCGTGGTAGCGCAAGCCTGTAATTCCAGCTACTTGGAAGGCTGAGGCGGAAGGATCGCCGGAGCCCAGCAGGTCAAGGCTGCGGTGGCTGGGAGCGGCCACTGCACTCCAGTCTGGGCGACAGAGTGAGACTCCAACTCAAAAAAAAAAAAAAAAAAATGAGGTCAAATTGTGAATTACAGTGAGCCGTAAATCCAATGACTAGTGACCTTAGAAGGAGGGGAAGATTTGGAGGTGCCTCAGAAGGAATCATAGGGAAGAAGGTCACATCAAGATGGAGACAGAGATGGATTTGGTATGTCTACAAGCCAATTGACTTTACGGATGGACAGCAACCACTAGAAGCTAGGAGAGAGGCCTGCAACAGATTATCTCTAAGAGCCCCCCAAAAGGAATCAACCCTGCCAGTACCTTGATTTGGAACTTCTAGCCTCCGGAGCTGTGAGAGAATAAACTGCTGTTATTTTAAGTCACTCTGTTTTTGCTAGTTTGTTATAGCAGCTCAAGAAAACTACAATAGTAATCAATTATCTGCTTTAAAATGACCCAAGGGAAGGAAAGCAAGAAAAAGCTGTGGTTGTTTTTTCATTTCTGTATCTCTCTGATGTTGATAATGACTTTTAGTGTGAGGAAAGGATATTTTGTTTGTATATTTGTTTATCAAATATATCTAATGAAGGATAATCAAACTTCTAGGGAAATAAAAACTAAGTAAATAATAAAGAGTCAGGCCAGCACTTTGGGTGACTGAAGAGGAAGGATTTCAAGTTGAGCCCAGGAATTGAAGACCAGCCTGGGCAACATAGCGAGACTCCTATCTCTACAAAAAATTTTTAAAACTAGTTGGACATGATAGTGCACAACTCTAGTCCCGGTTCCTTGGGAGGCTGAGGAGACAGAATTGCTTGAACCCAGGAGGTGGAGACTTCAGTGAGCTATATTTGTACCACTGTACTCCAGAACATGGGCAACACAGCAAGACTCTACCTCTTAAAAAAAGAAATAGTCAAAGGTGATAGCAAAATGCTTTGCTTTGGCTGAAAGGTTGATGACAAAATGTCCTAAAATATTAAAGGAGACTATTTGGATTAGTAGGTTGATGAATGTGTTAAGTTTGAGAGAACAACAGAAGTGAAGAAGTGGCACACAGAAATAACAGAAATCCAAATTACTATGAATTACAAGATACCATTCATTGAGCATTATGTTCCAGATGTAATTCACTTACATCATCTTGGATTTAAAACAATCCCAGCCATTGCCTTGCTAAGCTATGGTTTGGCCCCCTCCCCTACCTTGGGGACATGAATCACCTCTTTCAATCTCTAATTTACTTTCTAAATAAACTATATTCTCTAATCTAAAAACTAAAATAAAATAAAAATAAAACAATCCTCTTGGGTTGATGTTATGACCTCAATGTTCAAATAAGAAGAATTGAAGCTCTGAAAATGTAAGTGATTTGACACATACCTACAGTCAAGTGTCAAAGCAAGGATTTGACTCCACAGTCTACAGGATCACAAAAGCTATGTTTTAAGTCTAAACTTCTATATTCCACTATCTCATTTCAAGGGAAAGAGAGAGAGATAAAGCACTGGAGTACTGGTTTAGATAAAAATTTGGAATTCTAATCTTTTTGGAGGCTACTATAAATAATTTATATAATCCTTTCCTAAATTTCCTGAAGTGACATTTGATTTTTAACTTCTTATTCTTTACAGATATAGGAACCGTTACTTATTATGGTACATACCCAGAGTGCTTGATGAGTTCATTCTTAAGGACAATTAAACAGGCAGAGGGAAGCTTCTTTGAAAACGTTAAGAGAGAAATGACAAATTGATATACTCAAGCATTTGTAACAGTATCCTTTAATCAGAGAAAAATTTTTCAAAAAAAAAATTGACTTACTTCAAGACAAGGAAAGTCATTAATTTAATAGTTACAAAGCAACAATTTTTGAAAATATTATTGTGAAAATCAGATACTCCGTCTAGTTGGCTTTCTTATGGGTTTTTATTTTGTTTTGTTTTTTCCCTGATAAAGAAAAATATGGAGCTAGAAAGAAAGACTTAGTTTGGATTCCTTTTAAAAATCTTATCTTTTCGGCCGGGCTCGGTGACTCAGCCTATAATCCCAGGACTGTGGGAGGCCGAGGCGAGTGGATTGCCTGAGCCCATGGGTTTGACACCCGCCCGGGCAACTTGGCAAGACCTCATCTCTACAATAAATAATTTTTAAAAATTAACTAGGCATGGTGTGCAGGCCTGTAGTTGGCTGCTTGAAAGGCTAAGGCATAAGGATCGCCGGAGCCCAACTCAAGGCTGCGGTGGCCAGGAGCGTGCCACTGCTCTCCAATCTGGGTGACAAAGTGAGACTCCAACTCAAAAAAAAAAAAATCTTATCTTTTTCAAAGGAGAATTGTCCAATTAAAATTGGACAAATTACAAAGTGCAATTACATATCCTTCTGCCCAAGTGTGAGACCCCCTTATGTCCACTGAGGATTCCCCCAGGTGGCTGTTATCACTGATTGTGGATCACAAGTCCCACCAGTTCACTTTGATTCAGACCCTCAATTGACCAGGCACTGAAATCTGCCATCATCCAGCCCCAACAAAGGGAGATTAACAACGGCTGAGTGCTGTCGATGTGCTCATGATTCTACTGCCAACATTTCCTCATTTCTTGAGCAGTACTATAGCACATTTTACAGGAGAGATGGATGGAAATGGATCCCCCAAGGTGCTCACTGAGGTAGCTCCCTGGACCAGAACATCTATTGCCAAATGTTATAATGCCCAATTATCTTTAGGACTTGTTCCAGAGTTGTATTACCATGATATCTAGGCATTAAGTAGTCCATTGGCATGAAATTCTACTATACGTCTGTGTTTAGAGAAATGATAGAATCAGTTGTCTGAGACCAGGAATAAGGCCAGTATTTAACAATCACCTCACAAATATCCAGTAGTATTAGTGATGAAGTCAAGATTGTCTATCTGTCATCCACCTACCTTTATCTGCCTTTGAAATGTCATCACTTAACATGGTGTCAAAGGCTGAATGTGCAATGGGTGCACAGCAGGAGGTCTTTCCTGTGATGTAGTGCTCATTAGCTGAGTTACCTTAATGTTTACATCATAGAAAGCTACTCAATAAGGAGCAAACCAAAGAATGCAAGTCTCTGCCTTATGCCTTGCTTAAATTTTAAGACAGACTTCCCTTCTCCCTGAAAGCACAGAATGTGAAATACATTCCCAGACAATTAAAAAATAACAGTTAGAGCCGGGCTCGGTGGCTCAGCCTGTAATCCCGCGCCTTGGGAGGCTGAGATGAGTGGACTGCCTGAGCCCGCGGGTTCGAGACCCGCCTGGGCAACTTGGTGAGACCTCATCTCTACAATAAATCAAAAAACTAGCCAGGTGTGGTAGTGCACGCTTGTAGTTCCAGCTACTTGGAAGGTTGATGCAGAAGGATCACCGGAGCCCAGCAGGTCGAAGCTGCGGTGGCCGGGAGCGGCCACTGCACTCCAGTCTGGGTGACAGAGTGAGACTCCAACTCAAAAATAAAAAAATAGTAACAGTCAGTGAAACGACAGTGATTATAAATAAGAAGTTTTAAAAGTAGATAATATTGAGGTCCCTTTTTTGTTGGTGTTTATGTTGTTTTCTGATTTGATCATTTCAAGTTGCTGATCAAGACTTTATTTCACTTTTTTGAATTCTCACCTGCTCATCTAGACACTTATTGCTGTTGATGTAAAAGGTATTTAAACAGTAGTACATTAGCTGTGCATGGTGACACATGCCTATAGTTCCAGGTACTTGAAAGGCTGAGGTGGAAGGATTGCCTGAGCCCAGCAGGTCAAGGCTGCGGTGGCCCTGAGTGTGCCACTGCACTCCAGCCTGGGCAACAGAGTGAGATTCCAACTCAAAAAAAAACCCCAAATAACAATAGTACATGCTTGTTCTGCTCATGGCTGTTTATAAGTCTAAAAATTCATTACACTACAAGAACAGAGGGTGGCAATATAAAATAACGCAAAATAATATGGCTTGTTATGAACTGATTGTTAATCCCTATTCAATGCATTTTAATGTGTCCATATATTAGTTAATAGCTATAAAGGAAAGGTTTAAGATTAAGAAGAGCTTATTTCAAAGGCCTTCTCTTCCTATTCCTGGAGCCCCACTCATTTTTTGTTAGGTTTTATTTGGAATAAAATTCCTTCCATATTGGTCATTTAGGACACTTTCAGTTACATGAAGCAAAACAACACAGAATGACATAAGTGATAAGGACATTTGTCACAAGGATTGAAGTCCAGAGGTAGGCCTTCTGCAGAGTTGCTTAACTTAGCAACGCAATGACATTGTCAAACGTCCAACGCTTTCTTTTCCAGGGTGACCAATTTGTCCCAGTTTTCTGGGACTTTTCTGGTTTTAGCACTTAAAATGAGATATCCTGAGAACCCCTTTGGTCCCAGACAAACTTAGATGGTTGGTCACCCTATTGACCCTTCCATCCTTAGGGTGTTAGCTTTAGTCCTCAGGCCTATGCTCTCATTGCTAAAAATGACTACATCAGCTTGAATTCTCCTCATTCAAATTCATTCGGAGACAGAAAAGAATTTTTTTTCTTTCTGTGCCTCTATTTTAAAGCATTAAACTGTCCTAGAAACAGTCCAACAGTTTTTCTCAGACATCTCATTGGTTAGACCTGGATGACGTTCCCTTTCCTCAACCAGCCACTGGCAAAGGAAATGAAATTGGCAAGGCAAGCTTAACCTCATCAAGATTCAGCCGCCTGGGGTTGGGGACTCCATCTTCCCCAAGCACAGTAATGAGGAGAACAAGAAAGAAAGGTACTGGTGGGTGCTGATGGATTTGGATAGTGTCTATGTGGCAGATGTAGTTGGATGCCTGTGGGTTCTATTTCTTTGGTTTTTGCTTGCCTCCTATTCTCTGTAGATTCCTTGGGGTAAGGAGAGCTCTTCCCAATTCACATTTTGGAATGTCTGGGGGAGGGAAGGAATGAAACCTTGTATAATTTGGAAAGCCTTCCCAGGTGTTTTTGAGATTTTTTTTTCCCCTCTCTTCACTGCATTGTGATTTTTTAAAAATAAGTTTTATTTTGTATATTTTTATATATTTAAAAATATTTTACTCATTTATAGCTTATAGTGCCACTTTCTGCTCTTAAAGATTTAAAACTATTTTATCTTATTAATATAGACATAATGGTTCGGTTTTTTTTTGTTTTTTTTTTTTTGGTCAAGACATGGTCTTGCTCTATTTCCCAGGCTGGTCTTGAACTCCTAGCCTCATTGATCCGCCCACCGTGGCCTCCCAAAATGCTGGGATTACAGGCATGAGCCACCATACCTGGCCTCCATATCATGATTAGAAGCCCTAGTAACACAAGCTAGATGCCCATGCCTTCAGACAATGGTACGAGTATGTCTACAGTGTCAACTCTCCAGAATATCAGACTCCAGCTTTGCAGATATGAGTTTTTTTATAAATGAAAGTCTGCCTGTTTCCTTCCATTGCAACCTCCTAGTTTCTTAGTGGCATCATTACCCCTACGTAGCATCTATCTGCCATCTATCTACCTTTATCTGCCTTTAAAATGTCACCACTTCACCTGGTGTCAAAAGCAGATAGTGGAGTGTGTGTGCAGCAGGGGTCTTTTGTATGATCCGTTGCTTATTAGGTAAGCTACCTTAATGTTTCGCTCATAGAAAGCTACTCAATAAGAAGTTCACTAGCACAATCGCCAATTTATCTATAAAATATCCCTCACTGGAGGGAATGTTCCACCTTGTCTTCCAGAGCCAGCAAGACTCATTTAGAATTTACTTTCAATTTTCTCCTAGATTCTCAATAGCCAAAACATTAGATTTAAGCCTCAATGGTCTTTAGAAGTTATAGCATTTCAAAGACAGACTGAAGTAGCATCTATGATGTTCCAGGTTAAAATATATATATATATATATATATAAAAGCAGAGGTGTCAAACATTAAAGCAAGCCATTTTTCTGCCTAAACTGGTAGATATCTCTGGGAGACTTAAAAATGACTGAAGTAACACCTTCAATATTTTCAATGAACTGCAATACAATGACCTTGTTAGTTGCTTTTTCACTAAGTCTGTGCTGAGGATTTTCGTCTGCACACTCTCTCTCTACAGAGGACCTACTGCCACAACTGCCATATCAAATCAGCAGCAATGAATGTCCTTGGCAAATGCAAATATTTGCAAAATATGCTGGAAGTAGGTGGGGACAGAGTTCGGTGATAGTTTAGAATAATTAAAGGGGTTCTATGTGCAAATGTCAACACAGAAAAAATTTAGCAGAAAATGGGGCAAAGTGACAATACAAATGGCCAGATCTCCCTATTATCACTTGCTGTACATCTCACAAGACAGCTGATTCCCCGTTCTGTACGAGTTCCAGCATCCAGTGATTTATTGGGTAATTCAGCATTTGCCAGTATGTCTTGTGCTAATTAAATGCATCGCACTCTATTCAGAAATGTCACAATTGATTTGTCTTCTGCAAGCACTGACTTTATTTAATCTTCTGAAAAAGATTTTATGAGCCCCAGATAACTTATCCTGGCACATTCATCTCCCAGGGTAGCTTCTGTGAATGGGGGCAGTAAGAGAGGAAACCCCCAATGAACATTTGATACAAATACCTTTGCGGACATCTTATTTGTCCATCCTGTGCCATCTATCTGAGCAACGGTGTAGGTATAGCAAAATTACAACTGCCCATTAGCCTATAAAAGCCTTTAAACATGACAGAAGTTAACGTGAAATGATATTGGCAGAACTTATATTAGATGCTGTTAGATCAATCCCAAGAAACATGTATTTTGAAAGTGTGCTATTTACTATGAGATGTTTGCTTATTCACAAATTGATTTTGATGAAATTTAGCTATTAACTAACTTGCATACAAAAGGAAATCTCATAATGTCATTTCAGGGGCAGGGAGAGGAAAGGAGAAAATACAACGTAGTGGAGATTTTAAGAGATATAGTACATCTCACACTTGTGCAAGATTTAACTCCAGGTGGGTTTCTCCCACTGCCCTTAACTTTCTGAACCCAGGGACAGCATCCATGTTCAGTGTGCTTTTTAAGGATCAAGCCCAGGAAAAATATCCAGCTTAGTCCAGGGGAAATTAAAATTCAGCCTCAAACAACCACTGCTTATGAATTGATAATCTGTGCCACTGAAAGAGAAAGACGACCATTTATGTCCCATTGCAAAAGAGTGATTACTGCAAGCGTGAGACAAGGAAAAGATTACTCAAAGAAGAGCTGCTCTGTAATCTTCACCAGGGAAATTTTAGAGGGCATTTTTTGTTGTTGTCTTTTCTAGAAATTAGTAACTCACCAGCATGTATTATTTATTCCATACGTCTCTTTGTTTATGTTAATATTTGGGTTTCAAAGCAAAAATGCATCCCTAAATAGTAATAATACCAACTTTCAGAGTCCATTTGGCCTTCTAGTAAAGACAAACTTTTCCTTTGAAACTAAATGGAATGCTAGTCATAAGGATAGAGCTCTTTACGGGGGTTCAAGTAGGTGTTCTATTAAAATGGTCATTGCCTTTTAGTTTCCATCTATTGTAGGGAAAGTCAACATGTGAGACTAATGAAGTTATTCAGAGGTCCTTAGGATCTGTCTTGCCACCTTGCTTCTAAAATAAAGCAATCAAATATTTTTAAAGTCACTCCATGGGATTTGGTTTGTGAATAACTTAAGTAAATAATCAGCAAATGTCAACTGGAAATTCTTCAGCAAGAATACAAAAGGAAAGTATAAGGTAACAGTTTACTAATTTCTTATGCCTTTAAACTTTAAGGTATACTCATTTTCATTTAATAGGAAACCAACATGCAGATTTCTTAAGTGACCATACTTACAGGTATACAAAGAGCTGCAAAATGGCAGAACTGAAATGAAAAAGGCTTCTAGCTCCAAATTCCATTTCTTTTCACCACAGTACAGTTGAAACTGGTATAGGGCACTATATAAACAAAATCAAAACATTACCAAGAACGATGGATTAACCCAATTCGGGGTTATTTGATTTACTATCATACCTTCTTAAACACCAAGATGGAGTGAATGATGAGGTCCCAGATCTCTAGGAGAAAGTCCCTCATTTCCAAGGTGCTGGAAATGTTGGTAAGTGAGTTCCTAGCTCAGTCCCTTTCCAGGATCTGCCTTTTGTCAAAGGTTGCATGTCTTTCTAAAGTGCCAGCACATATCCAATGACTGACCCAGAAAGAGGTACAATCTTGACCTCTTGACACAAGGTGGGTTGGCACTTCAGCTTTAGAAGTTCCTATGAGAATCACCGAGGTCTCTGTTGTAACTGCATTGCAGTTGGACTTCTCCTTTGATCCAGTTTGGCCTCCCTCACTCCATTACATGTGTGGTTCCTAATAAGACTTCTGCAATCTAATCTCCATCTCAGACCCTGATTACTAGATAATGGGATCTCTAGCAATAAGCATCATATTGATCCCCCAAATTGCAAAGAATTTCACTTTTTGAGCTCATAGGAAAAACTATGCAAATATTGTTTGAAAGATCATTTTAGCAATTATTATCTCCCTATTTTTGGTCTTATATAATTCACACTTATTTTGTTTTAAAATTAGGTATGTTATTTGAGTTGTAAGTTCACAGGAAGTAAAATAACGAATACAGCTTGTAGCAGATGATTACAAATATAAATAGGTTTGAGAGTTTAAACATATGCTTTTTTATCTCTTTTCTTTTTTTTTTTTTTTTTTTGAGAAAGAGTGTCACTATGTTGCCTAGACTGGTCTTGAACTCTAAAGCTCAAGTGATCTTCTCACCTCTGCCTCCCAAGTAGCTAGGACTACATGCATGTCACTGCATCAGGCAAAGCATATGCTTTTATTACCCATGAAGGGCATGAAAAGTGAGTTTCACCAGAGTTCATAAAAATTATAAAATATGAATTACATGAAATATCTTTTTGTTCACTAAAAATTGCAGTAAAAATTTTCTCAGAGATTTGGAGAAAATATGCAAATAAATATAAGAAAGCATCAAATTAAATCATTAACCAAATGATAGTAAAGATATAGAATAACAGTAGGTTCTTTAAAAAGTGTATTCCTAAATGAATCTGCAGATAACAAATCTACAAAAAAGGATTGAGATAACTATCTAAAAAAATAAAATCCAAAAAAACCGTTTGTGGAAATTCAATATTCATTCATGATAAGAAAGAAACATTCATCAAAATAAGAAAAGAAGGGACTTCCTTAATCCAACAATGTTTCCCCAAAATCTATCTTTAA
Source organism: Carlito syrichta (assembly GCF_000164805.1). Taxonomy (NCBI): domain Eukaryota; kingdom Metazoa; phylum Chordata; class Mammalia; order Primates; family Tarsiidae; genus Carlito; species Carlito syrichta. The sequence continues at coordinate 401,259 of NW_007252278.1, read as the reverse complement.
TTGTGAAATATTCAAGTTTTTCCCCAAATTGAGAAAAAAACAAGGATGCTATTAGCAATCTTATTGAAAAATCATATAGTCCTAATGAGTGTAATAAAGCAAGAAAAAACAGTCTGCACACGAAGTAGAAAGAAATAAAAAATTGTTCATTACTTGCAGTTATTAATAACATGATTTTTCACACATATAGCTTGCAAAATAAAACAAAATAATTAGAAATAGTAAATAAATTTAGCAAGGTCACTTGTTGCAAGATTTGTGTATAAAATTCAATTGTGTTTCTAAAGATCAGCAATAAATAAAAAATACATTTAAAAAAGTTTGCCAGCCGGGCTCGGTGGCTCAACCTGTAATCCCGCGCCTTTGGGAGGCTGAGGTGAGTGGATTGCCTGAGTCCGCGGGTTCGAGATCCGCCTCGGCAGTGAGACCTCATCTCTACAAAAAATCAGCCGGGCGTGGTAGCGCATGCCTGTAATTCCGGCTACTTGGAAGGCTGAGGCGGAAGGATCGCTGGAGCCCAGTAGGTCGAGGATGCGGTGGCCGGGAGCAGCCACTGCACTCCAGTCTAGGCTACAGAGTGAGACTCCAACTCAAAAAAAAAAAAAAAAAAAAAGAAAGGGGATATAAGATTTCTACCTTGAAATCTGTACACATTATTGGGAGAATTAAACAAGATTTAAGTAAATGGGTAAATATGGCATATTTATGGTTTGTAAGACCAATGTTAGGAAGGTTTCAGTTAACAAAGCTGAGCATGTACCTTTCTTATGATCCACCAATTCTACTTTCAGATGTTCACCTAAGAAAGTGAAAACACATCCACAGAAAGACATCCATTAATGCTCAGATCAACTTTCATAATTGCCAAAAGCTAGAAATAGCTCAAATACCCATCAATAGCAAAATGAATAAACAAACTGTGATATGCTTATACACTGGAATTCTGATGTACAATTAAAAAGGGACAGACCACTGAGAGACACAACAATGGGGACACATCTCAAAAACATGGTGATGAATAGAAAATCAGACATAAGAGCACCTATACACATCCCCATTTATATAAAATTCTAGAACAGGCAAAACTAATCTGTAGTGACAAAGCAGATTAGCATATGCTGGGGCTGATGCAGGGAGGAACTAGTCAGGGGAGATAACTTTTTGGTGTGATAAAAATGTTCTTTAATTTGATTGTAAAGATGATTACCAAGAAAACGGGCGCAACAAATTTTATTTCAAAGGTCAAAATTTTTTTAAAAATTACTAGCTACCGTACAGAATGAGAATTCATTCTAAATAAACCAGCGTAGGCATAAGATATATAGCAATGTGCTCTTTCCAGGAACAAAGTGATCTTGCAAAGTTTAGATGGATATTTTAAACTTCATATCAGGATTCTGGCATAAAAAAGAAAAAGAGAGAGAGAGAGGATACACTCAAATTAGGTAATTTGAGGAGAATTTAATAAAGGGGTTATTTAAAAGATTTGGGCAGAGTGTAAGAAAACTATAAGAGAAAGTGCAGTAACTCAGAGGTTTAACGGTCCCAAATTTGGTGGCACAAGGAAGGGAGTCAAAACCAGGACACAGAAGAGTCCTGTAGAGAAGACTGCCTTGATAAAACCTTTAGGAGAGAGAAAGCTAGCTGGAAACACCTTGCAGGGAGGAATGGGGATGGCAGAGAGAAATACCCAAATTCACTCTCCCCCCACTTCCCTCTTGTCTTCTGCTTAGACAATTCTTCTTTTTTTTTTTTTTTTTGAGTTGGAGTCTCAGTCATCCAGTCTGGAGTGCAGTGGCACATTCACCTGCTGGGCTCTGGCGATCCTTCCCCCTCAACCTTCCAAGTAGCGAGAACTACAGGCACGTGCTACCACTCCTGTCTAATTTTTTGATTTATTGTAGAGACAAGGCCTCACCATGTTGTCTAGGCTGGTCGCGAACCCGTGGACTCAGGTAATCCTTTCGCCTCGGCCTCCCAAAGTGCTGGGATTACAGGCTTCAGCCACCACGACCAGCCGGCAATTCTTAAAACTATTATGGTTACACTGTGAGCCCGCTTTGCTGAGCACACCTGGAAAACACAATGGATGGAACTCAGTCATGTTCGAACCTACAGACCAGCCTCTTGGGTAGAAAGCAAAGTAAAGAGAATGGAGCATGAATATAAAGAGGCAAGTAAACTGCATTGTAGCCTAACTTCCAACTCCTTCCATCCTTCTTACTGCCCCCCAATTTGTATTTGGTAGGTAAACAGCAGACCAAGGAATTTGAATCTTTAAAAGCTACACAGGTGATCCTGAAGACCAGTAACTACCTTGGGTCACTTTATAAAACTACCTCTCTGAGTTGATTATCAGCACTTACAATGTATAATACAGCTACATGAACACCAGATTTCATGAGTGTCCAGTCTTCTTCAAATTTTACTTATTTGTTTGTAGATTCCACTCACCTAAGAATATAAAAAGGCATTGAGTATTTATAATTATGCTTTCTGGGAGTCTGGCAGAATCAATAATGTAGGCAAAGGGACTTCCTTGATTGTTAGATACTCAAAAAGGCAATCAAGTATTGTATCTGGGACACATGGAAAGATGAAAGTAAGCTCCTTCCTCTCTGGAAGTTAAAGAACTTATTACTTAGGTTTTATTTACCCTTGAAGCTTCCAGTGAGGAAACCCTGAAGGTCACAAGAGACATGAGAAATCACCAATGTCAAGCTACTATTCAGTTGTTCAAAAGATAAGATGATAGCATCATCCAGACAGTCACAACAGAAACATCACCCTATAAAGGCAGCAGCTGATAGATTTAAGAGATCAGTTTTGCTCAAAGTCATCCTTTATGTCTTCAAGAAGGGTCTAGGAATAACTAGGAGGGGTGAACTCTCTTCCCAAAATTGTTCGACTGATCTCTTCTTCATTTAGAGTCTTTTCATAGAATGAGAAGAGCGAAGAGGAGAGAGAGAGGCATTTGCTCTTAGGTTCTAGTGAGAAAAGTTCAAGACTTTCCCTAGTGGCAAGTCAAATGACCCACACTTAGAACTCCCCAAATCAATTTCACTGAACAAGTAATGAGAGAAAAATTGAGTAAACTTCAACATTAGCACAGACACAATCACATTTTCACAAACGTATGTTTTGGTAATAGAAAAAACTCTGTGTTTTGACTTTAAGGTTCTTACAAGAAAAAATAGAGCTGAAATTATAATATATATTCTGTAAAGAATGTATTTTGAATGTATTTTTATCTTGAATTCACATAACAACAGTATGATGCAAATGATAAGACAGTTACTAACTCATCTACAAAACTTCCTTTTTCATGTAAATATCACAGCAAGTAGGTGCATAACATCTTTGTATAGGAATGGTATATAAATATATTCATCTCTAAAATGACAAAAAAAATCTAAGCACATTTTTAGGTAAAATGACATTTCTAAAATGTCTCTAAATTTTCCTACAATAAGATATCAATTCCACTTTTTTTAAAAGGAAAGTATTAGTAATTCCACCCTCTAATTCCTTTTGTTCTCTAAATTAGTAGTTAACTCAGTTCTACAATGAGAGGAATCTCTTTCTACAGCCAAGTGCTGTGAGAGATAGAGCAACTCTAGAAACTTCTAAAATCAAGGAACCTTGAATACGGGACCACAATTAGTTCTCCCAGTGTAGTGCATGGGTCAGCTTCTGTGAGGTCAGTACAGAGGAAGTAATTTCTGTCATGTGGCCATAAAGGCTATTTCTGTAAAGTCATCTCTAGAATTCAATAGGAAAATGAAAGTATTGTTTCCCTGTGGATGTTCTTCTCTTCTGCCTCATTCCAGACATGCTACTAACATTTGCGGGATAGGGGATTGAGTTGATAAATATAGACACATATCTGCCTAAACATTTTACACATTAAAAATCATCTAAAAATCTACTAAATAAAATTTATTCACCCATCTTGACAAATATTTCTTCATAATATCAAAGTAGAAAACTGCTATACCCTTTAAATAACTATCAGTAAAACAACAGGTGACTAAATTTAATTTATTTTTGTATAGATCAGAATATTTTATCCATGCACCAGTGATGATTAGATGAGTATCAACATGGAGAGATATAATTCATAAATTATTTAAAATAATTTCATAAAGTTTATTTTTTCCCACAATAATCAATAATATGTTGTTATAATAAAGATATTTATACAAGTTTTGTTTAATTATCAGTAATCACCTAAAGGATTTTTTTTAATGTAGTGCTTTTTAAAATTTTTAACTGTGTTCAAAATGAGTATGTTTTCATCCAAAACGTAAATTAATGTAAATGTAAAAAAAAATTTATATACTTTAAAAAGCATTTTATTCTATAATAGAGATATTATTAATTAAAATAAAGGGAAGAATATAAATTATAATGTATATAAATCATTTAATTAAATTAATTTAATTGAAATTGTAAACAAATTATTTAAACATTAATTTTTGAAATTGTAATTAAATCTCATTTAAATATATTCATACAAACAAAACTATTTATAATTCTAGCATTTAATGTTCACTTAATTGTCTTTGTAAAAGACTAATATGCTTCACACCTCTAGACCAACATTTTCAGAAGTTTAAAAATGGTATGAGTTGTTCAAAGTGGCAAAATGGTTCTCTGCAGACACTTGCCTCTATTGTGAATCACACTACTTAGTAAGTAGCTTCAGAACCATGAAACAGAAAAGGAAGGAAAGAAAAATCTGGACCCTGGCTTCTACTGGGGTATTATACTTATTATGCAGGAAACTACTGGATTCCCACTATCTTAAAGTAGAAATTTCATAACTTAATTGATTTGCCTTCCCTTAATTAAGTGCATCCACTATTCACAGCCGGGACCTGAGGGGTATCAGTCACCGTTATGGATGTTTAAGATGATAGATGGAGCTGTAAGGATTCTGAGCATGAGCATGTTCTTGTGATTATATGGGAGCCCCTAGAGTTCAGGTCTCAGCTTTAGATTAGAAGACTTAACTTCACGACTCCACCACCACCAAAAAAGTTTAAGCTAATTTGTTTTACCAAATCCACAACTTCCTTTTGTCTGAGCACATCAGAGATTGGAGAAGTGTGGGAACTGGTTGAAGCATAACACAACAGGAAGTGATGGAGCCTGTGACAATCTGGAACGGTCACACCCATCTAAAGGCATTTTAACTCCAAAAGCAACTTGTGAACACTCTGGGGGTCTAACACATCAAATTCTCTGGCCAAATTTAGGTGTCATTAGCAGATCTGAAACTACTGTGACCCATCCTATGAGACTGTTGACTGAATTATAAAACTAATTTGTCCTACAATAGCAAATATGTCTGGATATTACAGGTGTAGTGTTCTCAGGTAGTACTCAGGAAATAACTCCCAGTCCCCAGCTCCAATCTAAAAACACAAACTAAACCTTGAAGCTGGAATTTTGAGAGCAATGTTTTTCTCTCTAATTCAGTAGGTCTCTCTCTATATATATATATATAATTCCAGAAGATTGACGTTTTTCATCACTTGGTATATTTGAGGGCTTTTTTTGTTTGTTTTTTTTTTGGAGTTGAAGTCTCACTCTGTCGCCCAGACTGGAATGCAGTGACCGCTCCCAGCCACCACAACCTCGACCTGCTGGGCTCTGGCGATCCTTCCGCCTCAGCCTTCCACGTAGCTGGAACTACAGGCGCGTGCTACCACGCCCGGCTAATTTTTAGATTTATTGTAGAGATGAGGTCTCGCTGCCCAGGCGGGTCTCGAACCCACGGGCTCAGGCAATCCACTCACCTCAGCCTCCCAAAGGCGCGGGATTACAGGCTGAGCCACCGAGCCCGGCTTGAGTTTTTAAGGATATTGTTCCAGAGGCTAGTCTTCTTCATATACACTGTTCCTAAAATTCAGGACTGTGATGATCAGGTGAGAAGTACTGCCCAGGTAATGGCATCATATTCTAAACAGTTCACAAGGCAAATATAAGATCTTCTTTAATGCCAACTTCTCTAGAGTCGAACTGACGTAGTAGAAAGTTCTGTCTGATTTGTTATTTTGGCTACGATTCAAATAAAAACCATTATTTGAACTATTACCAATTTCTGCTTATACTGATCCTATTTATGTTTCCTGACTTGTGGAAGACATAAGTTTCAAATTTACTCTAAAGCATCTATATTCGAGGCTAGATTTAACTTGTTATAAAGGAAACAATAAAGTGAAGAGATAACCCACAGACAAAGAGAAAATATTTGCAAATCATACATTGGATAAGGGATTAGTAATCACAATATACAAGATACTCAATAATAGGAAAACAAATGACTCTATCAAAAAATGGGCAAAGGACTTAAATATACATTTCTCAAAAGATGACATAAAAATGGCCAATAGATCATGACAATCAACAGACATATGAAAAAATGCTTAATATTTCTAATCAGTCAAATACAAATTAAAGTCACAGTAAGATACTAGCTCGTACTTGTTGGATTGGCTATTATCAAAAAGAGGAAAGATCACAAATGTTGCTTAGATGTGGACAAATGGGAACGCTTGTACCCTGTTGGTGATAATGTAAATTAGTACATCCCTTTCAGAAAACAGTATGGAGGTTTCTCAAAAAATCAAAAGTAGAACAACCATATGATCCAGCAATCCCACTACTGGGTATTTATGCAAAGGAATTGAATTCAGTATGAAATGTCTGGACTCCCATTTACGCAGCATTATTCACAATACCCAAGCTATGGAAACATCCAATGGATGAATGGATATTTAAAATGTGGTATGACACACAATGCCATGCTGTTCAGACTAAAAAACAAAAAGTCTGTCATTGTGTCAGCATGGATGAACCCAGAAGACATTATGTTAAGTGAAATAAACCAGCGCAGAAAAACAAACACTGCATTATCTTACTCTTATGTGGAATATGAAAAGGTCAAACTCAGAAGTAGAAAGCAGAATGATGGTCACTATAGGTTGGGTCTGGAGTTGGGAGACAGAAAAGGGGGAGATTTTGGTCAATGGGTACAAAGATACAGGTAGATAATGGGAATACATTATGACGCTATATTGCATAGCATGGTGACTATAGTTAATAACAATGTATTGCATATTTCAAAATAGCATCAAAAAGAGGATTTGAAATGTTCTCATCCCAAAGAAATGATTAACTATTTGAGGTGATGAATATGCTAGTTAGCCTGATTGATCATTCTACATTCTATACACATATCAGAACATCATATTATACCCCATCAATATAAAAAGTCATTATTTGTCAATTAAAAACAAATTTTAAAATTTTAACTAAGGTTAAATTTCACTTCTAGTAAATGAAAATAGTGCCTCCTTGACAGCGCAGGCCTGAGTTGATCATTACAGTTTTCCTGAGCGTGGGAATATCTTGAATCATATCTTCCATCCCTAGTGAGCATTCTCAACAATCAAGAGGCTTCTGTCTAGTTGTTAAAGATAAACAAAAGTAGAAAGTGAATAATAATCACGCTTTTAAAAATAAAATGTTTAGTGCATGTGACATGAAGCACACAGCTAATGTGCTCTAGTCATGTATTCCTCAGAACAACCCCATGAAAGCTAAGAAATATTATCACCTACATTTCACAAGTGAGAACCACTCAGGACAGTTAATTCACTTGCCCAAGGCCACATAGCCGATAAGTGGCTTGGCCTAGACTTCACATCACGTCTGCTAGATTTCAGAGTTCACTGTCTTCATCATTCCTTTTTTTTTTTTCCTGCTGGTCATATCTGTACCTTCAAATTTTTCACTCACCTTCCCTCCATTAACTCCATTTCTACCTCAACTCTTTACCTATTCAAGTTACTCTTGTCATAATTTTTAATTCTGAGACAATGTTTAAGCCGTGTATTAAAAATTGACATAGTCTCATCTCTGATATAGATTGCTTCACTAAAAAAAAGACAAAATATTTATACATCATAGCATTTTATTTCAATAGAAATTAATAAGAAATTTAAACAGATACAAACATTTTTTTTCACGAATGACTCATAATATTAGTTCATATCTCCTAAGAAGATCAAGGAATGACTTAAAAGATTAATGGAATTAACTTTAAAAAGTGATGACATTTTCATAAGGTGGAGAGTCTCATAAGATATAAAACAAACTTAAATATGGTTTAATGAATTTTCAGAAGTAAAACTTGGTTCATCTGAAACTATCCTTAGCCCATAGAATTCTTTGACAAAGAAACAAAAAGGTATGTTAAAATAAAAACCTGATGGAAGAACGCAAAGGTTCAGAACCACTGTAAACTAATTTTTACTACGTTGTTGATTAATTTGTGACCTGCACGTTACTTTCTGCACCTTGACTCAACCAGTGGTTTAACCTAGACCCAATGGTTGACCTTTATGTGAAAAGTAAATAATCATTTCCAGAAGTTGTTGATTCAGAGATGACTCATTGGTGACCACCGTCCGTGAGCATTGCCCCGTACAGATGGACATCTGCTTCATGATTAACCTCGGCTGCGGGCTTGGTTGACTTGGAGACCGAGAAAATGATTAATGAGTGAAGAGTTTGCTTTTTCCTCTGCTACTTAGTGTCTGCACCAAGAGAGAGTGCTATGGCAACCAGCACATAGAGAAGCAATTGAAGGATGTGGCTGAGTTGTGACAAAAGCATTTTGCAGAAAGTATTGAAGTTATGGGAAAACAAATATGAAGCAGAAATTACACTTTAGGAAGAAAAAAGGCAAACAGAAAATTAAAGGAGGGGAAAATGTAGGGGGAAGAAAATTTAACCTTTAGGAGAAAGAATAAAACTTCACAGACATTAAACAACGTGAGAGAATGGATGGAGAGAAGTTGCTGAAACTACACAGAGCAAGCAATAGTCATAGAGTCAACAGTTTAAAGAGTTTTGAGGCTATCAACTATAATTAGGTAATTTTTCAATCATATTTTGAGCTGGTGTGGTTTGCTAACCAAACGTCACAAACCATCACCATAATCTTCCAGAAGCATCTAGTAAATGTCTATTGAGCATGACTGACTGGGTCCTATTTATTGTTTCGTGGTCTTTTTGTTTTTGTTTTTGAGTCGGAGGTCTCACTCTGTCGCTCAGGCTAGAGTGCAATGGCATGATCACAGTTCACCACAGCGTTGACATCCTGGGCTCAGCAGATCACTCCAACTCAGCCTCCTGAGTAGCTGGGACTATAGTCATGCACCACCATGCTCAACTATATATATATATATATATATATATATATATTTTTTTTTTTTTTTTTTTTGTAGAGGCAAGGTCTCACTATGTTGACCAGACTAGTCTTGGACTCCCAGACTCAAGCAATCCTCTTGCCTTGGCCTCCCAAAGTGCTGGGATTACATAGCTGGCCTGTTTAGTTTAGTTGTGTGTATGTGTGTGCTCATACACACACACGCGTGTGTATGCATAAGCACAATATTCAAGGCTCTCCACTACCTCCCACCATCCTCCCTGACATCTTCCTATACCTCTTAACCCATCGTTTCCATTTATCTCAGGCACATGTACAAGGTGTCATTTAAACTGACTGAGGCCCTGCCTGGAGCCATCTTCCCCCCAGAACACCAAGCCGTTTCTCTTTTACCCATCACTAGAAATGCTCTTACACCCTCTCCCTCTCCCTGCAGGCCTCTCAGAGATGAGAATAAGACTGACTATTTCCTTTATAATGAGCAAGTTAAGTTCAGAGTTCCCTTTCCTTGATATCATCTTGATAATGTCCATCTTAATTTATGTTGCCCAGATGTATTTATTTGAATGACTAAGTGACATGTTTTGGGCCATTTTTAAATTGTTTTCCTATTCTATATTCCTATACATGGTGCTCTTTGTCAGCCTAAGAAAACACTTTTTTTAAATTAAATATTAAAAATATTTTTAAAGAAACAGAATGAAGATGATGGCAAATACTGGGGGATGCACTTTGACCCTATGGGTTAGAATATTCTGGAATGAGATGCTTTTCTCTTTGCTAATAGTCTTATTTTCTACACATAGGATTTACAACGGAAAAAAAATTGAACATAAAAGTTAGCATTGTTGAATCTATGTAAAACGAGCCCAATGCACGTTGAAGTTAGAAAGTCGTAACAGAAACAAACAGCAAGCAAGGGACATGCAATCTTGTAACCATCAAGTGCATTTGATTGAAGTCAAAAGATGTTAATATTCATCTTACCCCCCTCTTCTAATTGGCTGTATGACCACTCAGGGCGAAACCCTTGGATGATTTTTACTTCAGGACTTACAGACACAGCATAAAACAGCATGCACCTAGTGACAGAGAAATTAACCAACTGGTCAAACTCTGAATTCACATAAACTCTCATTAATGGCTTAAGTGCCCACCCTAAAAATCACTGTCTGAACACTGCAGTAGGAACTCACAGAGGATTGTGACGCTCAAACCCACGAAGGACTTCCTGTATCAGAGTAAGGTTGATTGGACAATGTCTGCAAAGATAGGAAAGCGGTCTCTAAGGTCTTGAAAGATGCCCATGAATGGTTGGTTCATCTGTGGCAAAATCTAAGCAAGAACTAGGGACAAAGGGAATGTGGTCTCCAGCTGAGCTGATGTCCTGTAATTGGTCTCTAAGAAGCAACAATTACTTTTCAGGTGTCCTATCAATGAAGACCTAAGTGCACGCTGTACTCTAAAAATTCCCAGACTCTTTGTTATCTGCAAATCCATTACTTGCAAATAGCCTCTAGCTCTTGGCCCTAAAACACTGAGATTCACCTTCTTCCTGTTAAATATCTAAAAGGGGAGGGAAAAAAACAATACAACCGAATATGACTAACCCATCAGTCAGTTCACTTCTGTGACTATTTCTCCACACCCTTTGTCCCCTCTCAGTCAGCATTACCTATACAGTCCAATTAAACCTAGTGCCGGTCGTCCACAGGGATTCTTTTCATAGAAAAAAATGCAATTCTCTCCAAGATTCTCAGCATTACCTAATGGCCTGCATAGAATCAGCTTGATGGTCTCCGTCTGGTTCCCGGGGGACAAATTGATCACCATGGCAATAATCAGAGGCTCTCACCCTATAGGTAAAATCCACAGAGCCTTGGAAGAAGTATATCTGATTATCTCAGAAGGCTGCCTTCTTGGAGTAGGCTGCTGCTACCGATTAGGCTGTTCCTACACACGCACGCAGAGCCTGTGCCAAAACGTGGAATGAGGCATATGGTTGGAAACCGAGGAGGGAAAACATGCCAACTGCCGATGCCGCCTAGCCGCCTCTGCTCTGGTGGTCTGGGTCAGCCCTCTGCGAACAAGACCCGCTCAGCCCCAGGAAAGGGTACTGATGGATATTCGCAGAAATACAGCTGGATTGAAGTCAGTAAACTACTTCCTTAGCAATGCAATCAGAAAAATCCAGGAAACATGATCTTATGAAAATGTTTGAGAAAGCAGTGAAAACGTAAACCTAAACCCCTACTACCATTTATAAATTGTTAGATGTTTACACTATTTTTACAGAGACTATAGCCATTAAAAGACAAACTACATTTAATTTGAATATTTTTCTGCCATATTGACCCTAACAAGATGGGTGACTTTTGTTTGGGACATCCTCTGGAAAGGATTAATAATTAAAATATAAAGGGGGAAATGGACAACAAAAACTTTATATACGTCTATTGTATAATATCCATAACTTAAATGTCCAGTGTGGCGGGGGAAAGGCCGGAAATCTAGTTTCCTACTATTGTGAGAAGTTAAAGTGTTTTCACTGAGCAAAGCTGGAATAAAATTGTTCCAGGCAGACGTTAATGTACGCATTCTCATTATTACCTATTGTAAGGCGCATACATACTTTTCTTTATTACTCTGAGCATTCAAAGGCCTTCAAAGTGTGCATTCACAATGATTACTTTCCTTTCGTGTTGAGAATAATGTAGGAACTGTTCTCTCTAGATAATCAAGGAAGAGAAATATTTTCTAAGCCCTCTTGGAAAGTTCCCACCTTTGTAAGGTCAAAGGTTAACATAAAGCCCCATATGTCAGAAAGACTTGGGCGAACAGTCAGACCACTTCTCAGGGGGGCTCCCTGCAATCAACTCTGGATAGAGATGGTCCCTTACAGGACTTTAATGAGCTTGCTGAAAATCGCACTGAGCTAAGCACAGTCTGATTTCACAATTAGAAGTGTCTGTTCTCTTACTTTTCTGTCACATTTCTGTACTGGGTGTTAATAGGTCCTTCAAACTCTTTTTAACTAACCCCTTAAATAGACTGCAATTAAAAGATTTCGGCAATGCTATACCATATAGGATAAATCATAGATCATGTTGAAAATGAAACACGTCTCTTGTTTCTTTTGCAGAAAACCACTATATTGCGTTAAATTAATTTGTGTTAAAATACATGTGGATGTGACATTGTCTTTTGCAGAAAAAATTTTTTTAACTGCTGCCACTTCAAATAAATAGCAGTCTCTTCTTTGCTGTGGTAGTAGTATAGATTTGACCAATTTGCTTAATCTCTGAGTCTTGGTCTCCTCAATCATTAAAGAAATTGAGATTTGCGTGTCTATCCCATAGCTCAACAGTGAGGATTATATGCTTGTCAGGTAATAGTCTCCGAAAAATATAGGTTACTTATCCTTCCCTTCCCTCCCATTCACTAGCAATCTTTCTGTCAAAAATTTGTGTTAAATATCCTTAAATAACAAAAGTCTATTTTAGTTCTGCTTGCTACCTTATGAAAACAACGTGCTAAAGAAAAGAGTAGCATTTAAACCTTTAACCCCTTAATTTTAGTGAATCCTTGAGAAACTGATTAGAGAGACTGAGGCAGAACACACTCATCTACATACCTCCTCACAGATACATTTATCTTCCAAATCAACTAAATGTCCTTTCTCCTTTCAAATCTCTTCATTCTTTCTTGTTCTCAAGTCAGGGATGCAGGAATGTCCTAAAACAAGATGCCAACAGAACCAAGAGCAGCAGGGAGCTGTGGATCATTTCATTTGAAAAGATTCATTGTTACTTGTGGGGAGGGGAGGTGACCTTTGGAGTGAGGCATTTGTGGGTTCAAATCCCAGTTCTACCATAGTCAGCTGGGGGCTTCTCAGCAAGGTGTACAAACTTGCTGAGTCTGTTTTGTTAATTGCACTGCAGGTTATACACGCCTTCCCTTAGCATTTGCAGTGAAGCTTAACGAAGCTTAATCTCCAGGACTGTTTACTTGCAGGGTTCTCTTCCAAAGCACTGTACCTAATACTGTGCTTGTAGAGCCAGGCTCGGTGGCTCAGCCTGTAATCCCGCGCCTTTGGGAGGCTGAGGTGAGCGG
>NW_007252278.1:351067-387705 GCF_000164805.1 Carlito syrichta | reverse complement strand
CCGACTCAAAAAAAAAAAAAATACTGTGCTTGTACTTTTTATTCATTTTCTTAAATCCATCTTCTCAACTTGTATACACTTCAGACCCCCCAAATCCTGGATGTACTCTTATAGGATGATAAAAAAGGATAATGAATAGAAAATAAACGGTTCATAGTCATTGTTCAATAAATGCTGTTATTGTCACCAGACTCCCAGGCCATATGTCTGGATCTGTCTTTGAGTGAATGTAGAGAAGTTTACCACCTCATGGCATTATTTATGGGTTGTATAAAGTTGAACCATTTTGTAACATGCCACATCTCTAACCTGATGAGACAGCTGAACCAATCTCTAGGAACATGTGTGGTTTAAACCTTAATTTGAAACTTCCAACTTCATATAGGTGTGTTAGAACATTAGACTACAAGTGAATGAATCGCAGAATGCATTAACTTAAATGTGGAGGAAGAAATGCCAAAACCAAGAGCAAGCAAAAGCATGAGCAATGACTTGGTGGGAGGCCCCATCATGGAGGATATGGTGGGGCTGAGGGTCAAAGAGCAAGAACCAAGTAGAAAGTTCTACATGGACCAGCGTGGCACTGTTGGTCCACATGCAGCCTATGGTCCAATTGCATCAGAACCACCAAAGGAACCTCATTGAAAACACAACCTCCCTGGCCCTACCCTAGCCTACCACATCAGGATCTCTGGAGGTGGCATCCAGGATTCTGGTTTTTTTAACAAGCTCCCCACCTAGTAACTCTGAATTCCATTTACTTTCAGAACCTTAGCTTACGGATTGAACCTGAAATAAAGAACTGCTCAGATAGTTTTCAAGATTCCATATATATTTCTGCCTAGCACAGAAGTCCAATTTTCTACTGATGGTACAGCCCTTCTTTTCCACAGTAAGGGATGAGTGTCTGGCTTGTACATTTTCCTTCTTGATGAGTCTACTGCAATTGTAGCTAAAGGGCATGCCATTCGGCCATACATCACAATTTCAGCATGATCGGGTATCTCTTTATATACTTGTGGATAAGATGGTTTAATGTTAGCTGAAATATGTATCTACTGCACAGAGAGATATCATCCTTCTGAAGAAAGTGGATTAATAACCACAAAAACCTGAAACAAGGTTTCTAGTAGGATGAAAAAATGCTGCTTCCTGCAGATGTCCTGTTCAACCCTGTTATCGATAACTTGGATGGACACCTAGGATGCGTGGTAACCTTACCTAGGAAGTCACCAACCTGGCGCTAGTAGATTATATAAATCTGGAAAAAATAAATGTCCAGAAAAGAATAATGATCAAGCTACAAAGTAATCCCACCAGGCTGTGTCATTGATACAAGTTTTGTTTGAGCCAGACTGCTACTGCTACTCTTATCAATACATACGCTTTTTTTTTTTTTTAGTTCTTGGAAAATAATAGTCCTACTCTATTTTGTGCTGATCAAACTATTTTTTAAAATTTAACTGATTCACCTTTGTGTATGACATTTGATGTTTCCAATTTTATTTTATTAAGGGAATGCAGGGTACAAGTGAGGATTAACTACATAAGTAGGCTGCATGCAAGTGAAATTTGGGCTTCTAACTGGCCCTTTTTCCCCCTGGTAATTAATCAAGTGCTCTTTATGTTGTCATATGCCCGCCACCCACCTCCCTCCCTCCCCACTAGCAGTGCCCAGTGACTGCCGATCCCTCCCTTGTGAGCATGACTTTTATTTTTTTTTTGAGTTGGAGTCTCACTCCATGGCCCAGGTTGGAGTGCAGTGGCAAGCTCACAGTCACCCCAGCGTCTACCTGCTGGACTCAAGTGATCCTTTTGCCTCAGCCCTCCAAGTAGCCAGAACTACAGGCGCATGCTACTATGCACAGCAAATTTTTGATTTATTGTAGAGATGAGATCTCACCAAGTTGCCTGGGCTGGTCTCCAACCCACAGGCGCAGGCAATCCACTCGCTTCAGCCTCCCAAAATGCTAGGATGACAGGCTGGGCCACCCAGCCCGGCCGAGCATGACATTTTAAAAAGAGACACCCTCAAACTGACATGCAACCAATAGCAGATTACAAGGAGGGTGAGGAACCCATAAACTACTATGTTTAGCTTAGGGAAGAAACCTTGTCTTTATTTCAAATAATGAATTGTTCATAGACGTATTCTATGAGCAATGCTGCTAGTTAAGATCGTGAAAGTTGTAAGATGACACATCAAGTTCAATGTAAGTAAAGATAATGAAACAAACAGTTAAATATCTCCAGAAATGCATTTGAGAATCTAGAATGGAAGTGAGCTCCCCATTGTGAAGGTAATCAAGGTGAGACCAAAGGAAGACTCGGTCAGAACTGCTGCAAAATGGATTCTGCCTACAAAGCGTGTTTGGGAAAGGGAGTGAGTAAATCTGAGATGCTTTAAGTGCCATAGAAAGGTTTCTAGTTTTTTATTTTTAGCCTAGCTAGCTCAGGTTTCTGGCAGCAACTTGAAGCAGGAGAATGAGCAGAAAGCAACCAGGGACAGAAAGAAAGGCCAAAAGGGAATATAAACACTCCATAAACACATATGGAGTATTTACTAAGTGCCAGACACTGTTCAAGACACATGGCAAGGGAGAAAAATAATACACCCAAATCCGGCTACTTTCATAGAGCTTACATTCTATAAGGAAACCATGATGAGAGGCAATTTGTAATTTTCTCCTGCTATAAGAGTATAGAATAAAGCAAAAGAGAATGAAGAGGGGAGCTGGGCATGGTGGCTCACACCTGTAAACCTAGCACTTTGGGAAGCTAAGGTGGGAGGATCACTTGAACCCAGGAATTCCAGACCAGCCTGAACAACAGAGCAAGACCTTGTCTCTACAATTTTTTTAATTAGCTGGGTGTGGTGGTGCATGTCTGTAGTCCCAGCTACTCAGGAGACTGAGGCGTAATGATTGCCTGAGCCCAGAAAGTTGAGGCTGCAGTGAGCCTTGATTGTGCCAGAGCACTTCACTCCGGATACCAGAGTAAGACTCTGACTCAAAAAAATTAAAAAAACAAAAGTAACACAAATGAAAATGTAGGGAATGAAAGGGAAGCCTAATTGTGCCAGAAGGACTTATTAGAATGACTGTGTTTCAGCCTAAATAAATCCCAAAATTGCTGTTTGTGAAATCTATTCCATGTCAAGACTTGATTGCCTTCTCCAATGTATTGCAGTCTATTCATTCCGAGAGGGCAGCACCTTTCTGCCCCACCCCCCTGTAAGTACCCCCAAATGACCATCTAACTCCATCAATATTGACTGCCTTCCAAGGGTCACCCACTTACCAGATGTTACATCTATCACCGCAAACAAGTTCCCCTTGACATATTGATTATTTCATTTTTCTTGTCTTTTAGGCAGACCCTCCTTTCTAATTAGCATATCCATCGTTAGTTCTACTAGTGTGTACATCCTTGATCGTACTGTCTACTTGAATTACATATTCTGCTGCCTGATTCTTTTAGCTGCTGTTTTTGATCTCTGCCTGAATGATGTTCTTGAACCCTGGTTCTGTTTGCCTTGCTTTAAGAGGAATGTGAACACCCTCCCAAGCCCCAACTCCAATATTGCTTCAGCTTACATTTGAATTTTTAAAGTAGGCTTTCTCTTCATCACCTGCAAGTGTCTTTGGCAGTCAAAGGCTCCAGTTCTAGGAGTCTTAAATAATCAGATGAAACCCCCTACTTTCTCTCTACTTTTATGTCTAGTTTCTGCTAAATTCCACTTACCTCCAGGAATAGAGTTTCTGGGCTCTGGAGGTCAACTGTAAGGGTGTTTGAGTTAATAACCTCAGCAAGTTATTGTACATTGATCTTTAGTTTCCTAGTGCACTCATATTTCTCTCTCTGGAATTAGATGCTCAGCTATCTGCCAGGGGACCTCTTCCCAGACACTCTCTGATTTGAATTGGCTGAAGGTTCCTCATCAGGCTGTTAGGGAAGAATAACAACCCACATAGCTCATAGGGTTCTCTCCTCTTGGTGAAGATTGCTGCATTTTTGCCAACCAGTCAGGCCAATACCTCAATCATAGAAGATTAACCTCACTTTGCTTATGTCCTTGAAGGAGAAAAATAGCTACTGTGATTCTCTCCTTCATGAAGGCTTCTATGCAGTAAGTGGCTGGGATTAAATTATACAATCACTTCATCTATCTGTTTGAAAGCCTGTCACTCCCATATGGCATTTGCTAATTTGTCCCTTTAGCAGAGGGTCTCAATGCTATGAGAAGTGGAAAAGGGAGCGTTATGATACCGGTTAATATCATTCTAAATACCATCAAGCCCATAAAATGGGGAGTGAGTGATAAATAATTTATATTTATCAGAATGACTGAATCTTATTACAAGTTCAGCAATATGATAGCCTCCCTCACAGCACAGTCATGGATGGGGAAAGGGATCGGAATTTCAATGGCTTGCCAGGGTTGGATCGAATTCCTGTTCAAAGACCTGTGAACCTGATGTGAATCTGGTGGGCTTGTCTTCAGCAGTCCCTAGGGGAAAAAAATGGTGCTCATCTTATAGCAATGGGATCAGCAAGTGAAAGAAGGAAATCTAATATAAGATAATTTGGTAAATGTGATAAACTATGGCAATAAGTAGCAGGGGTAAAATGACATTGATGTTTCCAATCTTTTCTCCATTCCAGCTCTACCAAGATAAAGCAGGGCAGTTCATTCGTTTATTTATTCTTAATTCATTTTTCCATTCATGTATTCATTCACTCATTCTTTCATTGTCTTAAACACCTAGAGTGTGTAAAATACTGTATTAGGAATTCTGGAAGATAAAACATGATGTATAGATACAATTCCTATCTTCAAGTAGCTTCCATTCAAACACAGCACTCTGGACTTGGTGGTTCAGCCTGTAATACCAGCACTTTGGGAAGCCGAGGTGAGTGGATTGCCTAAGCCTGCAGGTTCAAGACCAGCCTGGGCAACTTGGCGAGACCTCATCTCTACAATAAATAAAAATTAGCCGGGCATGGTAGCATGTGCCTGTAGGTCCGGCTGCTTGGAAGGCTGAGGCAGAAGGATCGCCAGAGCCCAGCAGGTCGATGCTGGGGTGGCTGTGAGTGTGTCACTGCATTCCAGCCTGGGCAACAGAGTGAGACTCCAACTCAAAAAAAAAATCAAAAATTCAAGCACAGCACTCTTGACTAAACCTTGGGGAGCAGAACTCCATCTTTATAAAGTAGAAGTGAGTATATATCTGAGCTAAACACTAATAATTTTTTTTCTTTATCCTTCTATTTTGATGGTGTCTGCCTAAATCAGAGCTGGTCCCACTTGAAACGTTTTTTTTTTTTTTTCCGAACCAGATCCTGATTTGAAATGCAAAAGTTCAAACACACTTTTATTTCTCAAATAGTGTAATCAGGGCAGTCATTTCTCAAATGAGAAATTATACTTCGTTTTATACTGCTTTTCCATGACAATAACATAAAAAACCAATGATCTGTGGCATAACTCTCTGGAAACAATTTACGTCTACCCACATGACCAAAACTCTAGATTGCCTTTCTCTGGTAGGTTATATCTCATATATGAGCACAGTGCAAGGTACATAGTTATATGTAGCAAATAGCTGTTAACATGCTCAATGAAAAACACCAATCCCTGGCCAGACGTGGAGGCTCATACCTGTAGTACCAGCACTTTGGGAAGCCAAGGTAGGAGGATAACTAGAGGCTGAGAGTTCAAGACCAACCTGGACACTATTGCCAGGCCCCTCCATCTCTATGAAAGAAAGAGGGAGAGAGAGAGAGAGAGAAGAAAAGAGGAAGGGAGGGGAGAAGGGAGGGAGGGAAGAAGGGAAGGAAGGATTAAAAAATGACCCATCAACCTCTTTTTGCCTATTCTGTGTAAGTAACTGACATCCACTTTGAGTAGTAGCAGCAGTCCAGCTCTGCCAACACTCTTCTGGTGTATGGCTGTATTTTCTTTTAGGGCAAGTGCCCAGAGTTTATTTTCTTATCCAAGAGAGTTTATTAAATAAATTAATATTAAGGTCATAAGTACACTCTTTGCAACATTTCTCCCCATCCCTTCTGCAAGTTCCACTTGAGAGATGACCAAATTTGGAGGACTGAGGGACACAGCTGAGAACAGTAGCCTCTAGCTACCAAATTGCAGTGGCAATGGGTGGAGGCACTGGGCTGGTCTCCTGCCTTTCCAGCTATGAAATTGGGGGCTTTGGGACATAAGAAGGAAGTATTGATTTCCCACCACAATGATTACAAATGATCTCCATAGTCCCTGCTGAACAAAACCAAGATATTAAATTAGCTAACTTTTCAAAATGGCCCAAGTACACCAGCCTATTTCATGCCTCAAATTCTTCTTGCATTGCTTGGTCTGCCTGGATTGGCCTTTGCCTTCCAAACCCTTTTCTGCACCCAGAACACAACCTTTGCTTTCAAAACCCAGTCCAGGAACCAATTCCTCGGGATCTTTTCTGTATCTGCTCCACTTCGAATGAACTCTTCCCTACCCCCATATTCATTTCCTATTGATACCGTAACAAATCCCCATAAACGTAGTGACTTAAAACACACTTATCTTACAGTTATGGAGATCAGAAGTCCTAAAATCAAGGTGTCAGCAGGACTGTGTTGTTTCTAGAGGCCATGAGGAAGAATTTGCTTCTTTGTGTTTTTATTATTTTATTTTATTTTTATTTTATTTTATTTTTGAGTTGGAGTCTCACTCTGTCGCCCACACTGGAGTGTAGTGGCCGCTCCCGGCCACCACAGCCTCGACCTGCTGGGCTCCCACGATCCTTCCGCCTCAGCCTTCCAAGTAGCCGGAATTACAGGCATGCGCTACCACGCCCGGCTGATTTTTTGATTTATTGCAGAGATGAGGTCTCGTTGCCCAGGCAGGTCTCAAACCCGCGGGCTCAGGCAATCCACTGACCTCAGCCTCCCAAAGGCGCGGGATTACAGGCTGAGCCACCGAGCCCAGATTATTATTTTATTTTTTATGTTTATTTTTTATTTTAAAGATATGGAGTACAATTCAGGATTAGATATACAAGTGGTTGTTATACAGGAAAAGCTTGGGCCTCCCTTTGCTCCCCACTTCACCTGATTTGAGATCAGGTACACTTATTGATGTTATGTGCCCCCTACCACCTGGTAGTATCCCACTACTGCAAATCCCTTTCTTATAGTATTATGGTAAATGTTTAGGGTCTGCTTATGAGTGAGAACATGTGGTATTCAGTTCTTTGTTTCTGTGATAGATCACTGAGTATTATAAACTCTAAATCCATCTAAGTTGCAGCAAAATCCATATATTTGTCCTTCTTTATGGCTGCATAATATTCCATTGTGAATATGTACCACATTTTTTTAATCCAGTCCAGCTTCGATGGGCAGCATGGTTGGTGCCATGTTTTGCTATTGTGAATAGAGCTGCAACAAACATGCGTGTGCAGGTATCTTTTTGGTAGAATAAGTTGAGTTCCTCCGGGTACATTCCCAGTAGGGGAATTGCTGGGTCATATGGAAGGTCAATTTCTAGTTCTTTTAGAAATAACCACACTGTTTTCCATAGAGGCTGAACTAGATTGCATTCCCACCAACAGTGTAGAAGCATTTGCTTCTTTGCTTTTTCCACCTTCTAGAGGCTTCCTGCCTTGCCTCGTATGTGACCCTTTCCACAAATTACTCCAAACTCTGTTTCCAAGTTCTATCTCCCTCTCCGCCACCAACTCTCCTGCCTTCCTCCTTTTCTTATTAGGACTTTTCTGACGGCATTGAGTCTACCCACATAATCCAGGGTAATCTCTCCATTTCAAGATCCTTAATCACCTTTTGAAGTCCCTTTTGCCATGTAAAGAAACATATTCACAGTTTCTAGGAATTAGGTGCATGGACATGGATCTTTATTCTGTCTATCCCATGTGAACCCCACTATGCTGTTACAAATGTCCATGTCAGCTGCATAGCCCTCTGATACATTTTGTTTATGGAAGTCACTGTAACAGCCTGTCATCCCTGAGAGGGAAGTATCTTGGGTCTTTAAATTGTTTCTCCAGTGTCTAGAATGTTGCTTATTACTTAGCAGATGTTCAATAAATAGAATGTGCATGAGAAAGAAACTCAGGGGAAAAAAGAGTAATGACTATCTAACTGTAAGGCTATTATTTGACAGGAAAATATAATTAACAAACTTTTGCCCCTATGTGGATGCCAAAACAAATGGTTGGAAAAATGCTATCAAATTAATCCTTTTGGCATGTTTCATAGATACTCACAAAGCAACCAAATCCAACCGGTTTCTATCAAGGATCAGCAAACTGTAGCCCATGGCTGCCTGTTTTTATAAAGTTTTATTGAAACACAACTGGGTCCATTTGTTTATTGGCTGCAACTGCTATTGTGTACAATGGCAAAGTTGAATAGTCACAATGGAGATTGTATGCCCTGCAAGCCTGAAATATATACTATCTGACCCTTTGCATAACAAGTTCATTGATCACTGGTAATTAGAAAGATAAGGCAGAAGAATTTTGTTAACAGCAAGTGAGATGAACATTCTGAAAGCTGAATTCCCTATCCTTGCAGTTAAATGCGCATCTGTTTAGCTGAACTACTTCTTACCCATTAGATTAGTAGGCTGATATTCTAATTCACAGTCATGAAATTATAAAGCTGGTCAGTTCATTTATTTTGAATTTCTTAAGAGCTGGGATAAGATGGTAGGGCATCCAATTTTTTACTCAATAATCAAACTTCATCAAGAACAAAAAAATAATCAAACCTCACCCGTCCTTACTCCTCCCTTATGAATGTGAAGCACATCATTGTATCAGTACTTAACAGTGGCACCCTTAGAAAACGATCTCAGTGTTTCAGGTGCATTGTTTCTACTTTACACTTGCCTCTTCTGAGTTTTACTCACAGACACCATGGAGAAATAGTCACTCAATTCTCTTTGGTAGAAATTAACTTTTTTAAAAGAGGAAATACAATGAGGATTAAAAGAAAAATCAAATGGGATTTTTCTCCTAAAATACTACCTTTTAACAAAGATGTCCTTTAGTCTTATTAAAAAGCCACGATTTGTGGAATTTGCATGAAGCTAGAACTTTTAGCATGAGAGAAAGTATTTATTGATCAAGTCATTTTTGCCATCTCACTTTAAATAATACCTCTTAATTTTGAAAATTTAGGAATCAGAGAGTGCTATTATAAAGGCACTAGTATTTAACCTAGTTTCTAATTCTTAGGAATTGAAATTAAGAGTCTTAGATCATAATTCTAGTTTTGCCATTTAACTTGTCTCATGAACTGAAACAAGTCACATAAATTTCCATAGCCTCAATTTCCCCATAAGTAAATGATTATAACAATTTCTTCCTCACCTAATTCATAGCACTGATGTTATCATAACGTGAGATAATGTTTGTGAATATGTGAAAGCACTATACAAGTGAAAGATATTATTATTGTCTGATTATAGCCTTAACATCTTCCCAAATTGTCTATGGTATTAAAAATGTTATGGTCATAAACATCTAAAATAATGTTCCATAGTTGACTGTGAAAATCTCCTTGTGAATTTCATAGTGTAGATTTTATTTTGATGTAATAAATGAGCATAATTAACTTTTATTGTGTGCATTATTTGTGAGAATGTTTTAACGCCTTAAGTATAGTCATATATCTCAGCATTACACAAGGATTACCAAACTGAAAAGTGCTATCTTTAAAAATGGTACGATTTCATTTGGAGATTTGCATTTGGTTTTATTGCTGAGATTAATAAAATGAATAAAATAAAATGAATGCTTAAAATGGAACTGTTTTCTTTCCAGCACTTCATATTTTCGCTTGGTTAAAGAAACAGCAAGTAACATGATTAGATGTCAGTAATTAAATATCTCTGTAGAGCAGTATCTTAATAGGATATATTTAGAACACAGCCATACCAAAAACATTCAATTACATAGATACAGCTTTAATATTTAACAGCTTGTTTCTTAACTACCAACCTTCTGGAGAGCTGATGTTGTCTATGTATAAAGGAAAGCAAGCCGTTTAGTGTCAAATTAAGAGAAGTGGAATATATTATAATGGTACTTTTTATGTTTTGCTATTCTCATATTCCGCCAAGCATCATGTTTTTATTTAATACATTTGACTATCAATTCATGTCTCTTATTTTTAGCAGGAGGCGCCTTCCATTTTCTCTAAACAAAATGAAGGTTTATCCAGGGACCAAAGAAGAAAAAAAATCACTTCACTGAGGTACGATGAGAAAACAAACACGTGTGAGAACCAATAGACATTAAGCCAGGGCCCAATAAACACCCCTGAAAACAAAATGTTGAAACCACTGGAAAGTCATCTTGGGAAGTGGAAAAGAAAGCTACTTCATGCCTCTCTCAGAGATGGGAATAGCAAGGAAGCCTGTCAGGAGTCTGTGTTTCTCTTTTATATAAGGTTAAATGAGAGTTCATAAATAAATGGAATTACTGCTAATTTATTTATGGTGAAATTTGATTTTTAAAGCTTTTTTTGTTTGTTTGTTTTTATCTCTGTAGAGATGGGATCTTGCTGTGTTGCCCAGTTGATCTTCAAGTGCTGGCCTCAAACAATCCTCCAGCCTGGGCCTCCCAAAATGCTGAGATTACAGATGTGAGCCACTGCATCTAGCCCACGCTTTTGTTTTTTCAGAGAACTTAACATTTTCCCCCAATTTTTATTTTTGTTCTACTTTCATGATTATTTACTATCATCTCGAACCTCAGACTAAGGAATTCAGGATTCAATTCTTTTTACTAAGACTATACACGATGGAATATTATGCAGCCATAAAGAATGACAGACATATGGACTTCACAACAACTTGGATGGATTTAGAGTCTATCATACTAAGTGATCTATCACAGAAACAAAGAACAGAGTACCACATGTTCTCGCTCATAAGTGAACACTGAACATTTACCATAACACTATAAGAGAAGGACGGGCAGAAGTGGGATACTGCCAGAGTGGGGTGAGAAGGGCCGGACACAGCATCAATAAGGGTACCTGATCTCAAACCAGGCAAAGTGGGGACCAAAGGGAGGCCCACACTTTACCTGTATGATTTCTACTTGTATACTTAATCCTGAATTGCAACACACATCTTTAAAATAAAAGATAAATTTTACAAAAGAAACTAAAACAGAAAGAAAAGAAAGAACTACCCACTCCCTATAGTTGGGAGGCTGATCTTCAACAATCCACGAGGATAGAGACACAGCTCTTGCTATATGTAGACCCCTACTACCTTGATAACTAGAATCGTCCAGAGAGCAAGATGTGCATCAAATGCTGATTCCTTTCCCCGGTGGTGGAGGAATAAGCCAGGCTGTCTGACATAACTGAGTCTGAAGTTAAAGTATAAGCATTCAATGTCTAGAGACACCACTTGTTCACTGGGTGACCCTGAGCCATGTGTTAACTCTTCAGATTATAGCCTCTTACCCATGAAATGAGAGCCACTTACAGTATCCACATTCTGGAAATATCAGAATGTTTAAGCCTAGTATGCAATTCGTGCTCAATAAATATGAGAAGAACAAATGCGAAACATTGCTAGAGAAAGATTGCATGTGGAGAGTGTTTCGATTAGAACAAATCTTTTTTTGCAAGGAGAAAAGTATCATAGAAGGGCTACGTAGAGATGACCTTTCAGTGATCTGTGTGTGACACAGAAAGGAGAAGTTTTCCACACAAGTGCCATGTACTGCTCTTCGACCTTTGATCCTTAAAATATGGCTCAAGGTGTCTGGCTTTTTTAACTTAATAATGATGACAATAATTATCGATGCAGATCAGGAGCAGACTCCATACACACTCAACATGTGAACAGTTATGTTCAAGCCTCATCACTCTAGTTATTAATGAGTGTTTGATTAAAACTATGTTGAATAGTTAAAATTCTTGAGACTCTTGTAACTATTTCACACCATTATCTGTGCAGCACACTTACAGCAAAGTGCCCTGTACAGAGGTAGGGGGACCGGAGGGGCAGTTTGCATTACTTCTAACAAACAAAGACACTGAGGCCCCAAGTGAGTCGTCACCAAGTGACTGTGGAGGCAGCAGCTTGTCACAGAAAAAATGAGCAGCTTAGCAGAGAACTGCTCCCTCTGTTCTCCCGCTCTCTTCTCTGCCCAAGATCATAATCAATATCCTTTAGCACTGAATGGCCTATCAATAGCTGAAATGGAAAAAAAAATAATACTTTATTTCTGATTTGTCTTTCAAGAACCTTCAGAGCAAGAGATTTTGATAAAGAAGAGCCGTAAATATCCTCTGTGCCATGGAACTGAAAGAGGACAAACACTTCTCAGTCTGTTAGGAGGGGAGATGACCCCTGCTATAGAAGCAATATTTCTATGAAATCCTCCCTGATTATTGCCACCAGGGTCTGCCCCGCTTAAAAGCCACACTATTTTAAAAAAAAAAGAAGAGTGGATATCGCAGTGGATAACATGAACGTGGAAAGGAAAGCACGCAGGAGAATAAGCCAGAGAGATAGCATTAAAATGCCTTTTCATATTCGACATAGAAGAAGCCTTATCTTCCAAAAGAGAGAGGCCGATGAATATATGAGCTGCTGATACTCTGCTAGATCTAAGATTCCATCTTGGAGGGAGAAAGGAATGACTTCATTGTGGTGTTTTGAAAAGAAACCTACAGAGAATGAAGAGGAAGTGTCCTCACTTAAAGACTGGAGAGTGTGATACCACATTCTGAGAAGTTGTTTCCTGTCAGGAGCCATCACAGCATCCCCGATTTCTACAGGATTTGACACAAACAGAAGGAGTTGCAGAGAAAGCACTTTTGTCTTTAACCTCCCATTAAAAAATTAAAAGAAATTTTAAAAAAATGCAAAGGGTGAAGATGTTGCCTTCATCGCAGGCAAAGCAAAGAGCTATATTTTTTTTTTTTTTTTTTTTGAGTTGGAGTCTCACTCTGTCGCCCAGACTGGAGTGCAGTGGCCGCTCCCGGCCACCGCAGCCTCGACCTGCTGGGCTCCGGCGATCCTTCCGCCTCAGCCTTCCGAGTAGCCGGAATTACAGGCATGCGCTACCACGCCCGGCTGATTTTTTGATTTATTGTAGAGATGAGGTCTCGCTGCGCAGGCGGGTCTCGAACCCGCGGGCTCAGGCAATCCACTCACCTCAGCCTCCCAAAGGCGCGGGATTACAGGCTGAGCCACCGAGACCGGTAAAGAGCTATTTTTAAGTTAGTAGTTAGTTCAGAGTCATCAGGGTCAGAAAATATTGAGGGAATATACATTACCAAAGACCGCATCTATTGCATAACAGTGAAACGACTAACACACCATCAGAAATGAGCACACTGAAAATGACTTCATTCATTTTGAAGTAATTAAAATCCCACTCACTGAAAATAATGAGGTGAAAACAATCGACCCACAAAGAAAAATCAGTGCAGTGAGATGGACTTTATTGAAACAAAATTCTCATACTCTGCTATCCAGCCTAGGGTTTCTCAACCTCAGTGCTCTTGACATTTGAGGCTGAATAATTCTTTGTTGTGTGGGGTTGGCCTGTGTATTGTAGCATGTTTGGCAGGATTCATGGACTCTATCCACTAACACTAGTAGCAGCCCTTACCCAAGTTATAACAACCTAAACTGTCTCTCTAGAATTGCCAGACGTTGCCAGGGCAGGAGGAATGAGGGTGCAAAGTCATCCCCCATTGAGAACCACTGCCTCTGAGCCTATTCTGCTCTACTTCACTCTGAAGCCTGCACTCCACTCAGTTATCCTGTATGACATGGGCTGACATCATCACTAACTTCTCAGATACATCAGGACTCACCTCTAAATGGGCTCACCTGTCCTCTCCTTAACTAATCATCCTAAACATTATTTCCTCATAGATGATCCCGACACAGGACACCTTGCTTTCTCAGGCACATGGCTGATAACACCAGTGCTATAGACTGAATGTTTGTGCACCCCAAAAATTCATAGGTTGAAACCTAACCCCCAAGGTGGTGGGCTTTGGATGTGGGGTCTTGGTGCTCAGGTCATGAGAGTGGAGACCTCATGAATGGGATTAGTGCCTTTACCCAAAGACCCCAGAGGGCTCCCTAACTCCTTCTGCCATATGAGGACACAGCAAGAAGATAGCCATCCATGAACTAGAACACATAATCTGCCTGAGCCATGATCTTGGGGTTTTCAGCCTCTAGATCTGTGGGAAATAAATTTCTGCTATTTATAGGCTACTCAGCCTATGGTAGTTTGTTATAACAGCCAAAACACACCAAGACGTCCACCAAACTGTTTTAAGATTTCTCTCTAGCAGGCATGGCCTAGCAAAGAGGAAAAAGCACTTTTTGCAAATTTGACTAGCCCTGAGTTCAAATCCAGCCTCTGCCACATAACAGCTGTGAGATTCTTTTTTGTTTGTTCGCATTTATTATTTATTTAGGTCATTTTTCTTTCTGAGTCTTGGCTTCTTGTATGAAAAAATGAGAATAATTATGACTACCCTATAGAAATGTTGCTGATTAAGTGATTTTGTGCGTAAAGCCCCTACCAGTATCTGGAAATACTTTTCATGAGAAATTGAAAACATATTGCTTACAATTTGAAGGTAACAGCAAGGGGTCAGTTGGAGCTGAAATAGTATTTGATAAACTAGGACAAGAGTCAAAATGGATAGTACTGGGAGAAGAAAGGGGATGTTCAGGAAAGCCAGACAGGGACACAAGTGGACCCAGATCACCTGGGCATTTACATGTAACTTAATCATTATGATAGTCAAGGCCAGGAAATACCAAATTACGGACGTACAAAGATGGTAATAAAAGTACATATGCCTGAAATAAGCACAAATGAATCAAGCGGTAATTCCTTTTTGGTTCATTGTGTTTCACCAGCTGACGATTTTCACCTCATTGATTTTCTTGCTAATTTAGAAGTGGTCTTCTGTTTGCAAAAGAACTGCCTCTTCCTTTCAGTTTAATTTATATCTGCTCAGCGTCTCTTTGATTGGTTCATCACTTAAGAATCAAACTATATTATTGATGAAATGTGACATTTCTATAGCACCTATTTTTGTAGTACAAGGAAGAACAAAAAGGTGCTTGAAGAGATCTTTGCCACATATAATAGTCGTTCTGGTTGTATTTTTAAAGAGAAGTGTTAAAACCCAAATAGCTTAAAGAATTAGATTTTAAAAATATAAATAAAACGCATTGCACTGTTAAATCCAATTGTAAAGTGGATTTCTTTATGTCTAGAATAGCACACTAATAATAATTAAGTAAAATTTGAAGATAAATGTGATCTTCAATACAATCTTCCCTTTAAATCCAATATTAGTATAAAATTTCATTGCTGTTTAATTAGGACCTGAGATGGTGGGTCAATATTTCCTTTAACTGTAACGACGGTCAAGGAAAAATTATTGTAGAGCATCAAACTAATAAAGCGGTAGCTGACAGTTGCATTCTTCTATCAGATGCATTTCTAATAGCGCCGTACAATCACTATTAGACCAAGCCTCAGTGAGGGATGTTGGGAAAATTAAAACAGACAGGCATCTCTTTAAGGCACTTGGTACAATTTAGTTTGACTTAATAGGATCTTTCTCTGGGAGTCTGAATAGAAGTCTTAAGCAGTTCCACCAACAGTTTCAGATGTTGTTTGTGTTAAAAATGTCAGTCGCTTTTGATCATGTTGATCACGGAGTTTTTTAATTTGCCTTGTACATAAGGCTGGGCTCCTACATAATAGTATCTTGTTTCTCTCCTCACTTAAATGTTTCTCTGCTTTTGTTTCAGTTTAAACAAATGAGCATCTGGCAACAACCCACTGAGTGGAGTGCTTCCTTCAGTCAGTATTCAGCGCACATCTCTTCAGCCCCGTCTCTTCAGTTGCTATGTATGTCTCCCTCTGTACCTATTTTTAGGTGTCATGTATGTTATCTCTGTTATATCCAGCTCAGTCACTCTATTTCTGAACAACTACAAAGAAGCGCTCACCTCTATAAAAATTACAAATGGAGACAACTTATTTTTCATGTTAATAGAAGGGAAATTCTATAAATTTTATTATCACATGCTATCTCTGCTTTAAATGTTTAGAACAACAATGCATTTTACTTTTATTGTGTTGTCTATTACATTTCTGAAAACAGTTTAGGGCACATATCCCAACTGTGAAACTTCCCATAGCGACAAGACATAAGAAAGGATATGGCATTTGTTTTACATTTTCTGGGATAAATGGCCATGAACTCCTTTGATTCCTGCTTTTAGAGTGCATTCCCATTATATTACTAGTAGGACAAATCCCAAAATGTATTGTGTGTGCCTCAAAACCAACTGAGTAAGTTATTTCTATACTCTCATTATAACTTTAATTATGACTAGTATTAGGTACTGAATTTCAGAGAAGTAAAAATTTTTCTTCTATGTACTCACATGAGATATGGGATTATTTTGTCTCTATGTAATTTCGGGCATAAAGAAGTTACAAACATGATTAAAGAAACAGCTTAATATCTCTCTCTCACACACACACACACAGAGAGAGAGAGAGAGAGAGAGAGAGAGAGGGAAGGAGAGAGAGAAGGGTGGGAGAGAGAGAGAGAGCACTATGTGACCTCCAGAATCCAAATCATGACTGGGATTTGGTGAAGGAGGAAGTAAGATAGTGTGATTGTGGGTTGGAAAACATGGTGTGATTGTTGATAGTGAAGTTCCTTAGCCTTGGGTAGAAGTTCACACTTTGTAAAATCTCAGAGGTACTGTTGTTTCCTTGCTCTCTCTACCTCATTAGACATTTTCTCTCCTATGAACTGAAAATCCTGGCCAACTGCTGTGAGAGAGCTATGATGACTGATTTAACATTTTCTAAAACTTCAAAAGCCACCCTTGTTTTGGCAGGAGACTCCTGGGTTCAACACTGTCACCAGGAGATCCAGATTCAACTTTCATACAACCTGGTGTTCTTTTGAAGAACAATTGTTGCAATGTAGTCCCTGGTTAATGACATTTTTAAGTGAATAATTGCATTTGTGATGGAGAAAGAGTAAGTTCTAATTTTCAATACTTATGAATAAAAGGACTTGGTTTTTTTAAAAATATAAGGAACTAATAATAGTTCTAGAGGGTGATGCTATGGAAATCTGGCACCAAATTTCTCTGTTTGAAGAAATATGTACCCTCACACAATCCGTGTTTACACAGTTCTGGTTTACTTTAGCAAAGGTACCTGTTACATATTTGTTGATGTTCTCTTGCCTTGTGTTGTTGATGCTGCTTTGTTTTTCTACAAAGAATCACCAAAGTAAGAGGCTTTGCTTCATATTTCTCATGAAACATCTGTTTACTTAAACATGAAAGTCTGTAAAGAAATGGAAAAAGCGACTGGGCATGGTGGCTCACATCTGTAATCTCAGCACTTTGGGAGGCAGAGGCGAGAGGACTGCCTGAGCCCACGGGTTTGAGACCAGCCTGGACAACATGGAGAGACCTCGTCTCTACAATAAATCAAAAGGCATGGTGGTGCATGCCTGTAGTTCTGTCTACTTGGAAGGCTGAGAGGAATGATCGCTGGAGCCCAGCAGGTGGAGGCTGCAGTGACCCTGAGCGTGCCACTGCACTCCAGCCTG
Organism: Carlito syrichta; assembly: GCF_000164805.1. Taxonomy (NCBI): domain Eukaryota; kingdom Metazoa; phylum Chordata; class Mammalia; order Primates; family Tarsiidae; genus Carlito; species Carlito syrichta. Next base: position 370,020 of record NW_007252278.1, on the reverse strand, counting down.
GGCGACAGAGTGAGACTCAAACTAAAAAAAAAAAAAAACAGAAGAAGAAGAAAGAAAAGAAAAAATAGAGAAAGAGCAAGGAAACACCTGCAATAGAGGAGAGAAATTTATTATAAATCAAGATATGCAATCTTAACTTACTTTTCATTGTTTTTATTAAAAACTGAATGGATACAAAAGAATATTTACAACATACATGTAAGGTATGATGAATTACAATGCAATTGACAACTGTGCCATCCACCAGTTTTTTGTTACCTTTGAAGGTAACATCTGATACTCTTAGACACCTATGAAAGTATGACATCATGTGCTACTTGTTGATGTCATGCCACCTGTCCCTAGAGGAAACCACGACTCTGAGTTTGAGTTTATCATTCCTTTGCTTTTCCTTATAGTTTGGCACATATATTAGTATTGCCAAAACATGTAGTTAAGTCTTGAATGTTTTGAGTTGATATAAATGAAACCACTAACTTAGTTCTTCTGCCACTTAATTTTTTTCATTCAGTATTACTTCTTGACTTGCATCCAAGCTGATGTGTGTAGCTATATTTTATTCTTTTTCATCATTGTATAGTATTGTTACATGTTTAATTTTTAAAAAGAATAAGAAGGGAAATTGGCTGTTAAACAATATATACCTTCATTATTTGTTGTGAGGAGAATTTCTATCTACATTTTTTGTTTTTGTCTCTGACTCAATTCTATGCTTCCCCTGGAGAAAAAGAATGATATATTGATTATTAGTGCTTAAAGGAAACCTAGGCATAATTTTGTTCAGTTATCTCATATTATGTATTAGGAATCTGAGACTCAGGAAAATAAAGGGATCCAATCAAGGTTATATAACAAACAAATTTGGACTTCTAGTCCTTGCCTATATTTTATACTGTGACAAAAGCAAAAGATTTACTCTCTGTCCCTCTTGTACCTTCTCTTTTCTTGAGGAATAATTCATCAAGATACTAAAAGGCGGGGCTGTGTCATTTCAAAGTGACCACAGACCAAATCTTTAGAAAAGCTACAAGGTATTTCATTGCATCATGCATAGCCATACTCTTAACTATTTGTCTCATTTGCTGTTATCTAGAAAATAGACTCTTTGTAGATGGCAAAAATTTTTTTTCCTATTGCACCAAATGGAACTAAGGATGAAAGCAAGTTAAAGAAAAGTAGTGACTCTCAAACTTAAGTAGGCACTAGAATCGTCTGGAAATTTAAATGTGGGGGCCATGCCTTCTGAAACACTAATTTTGAAGGATTATGGAAAAGTCCAACAATCAGCACTTTTTCATAGTGCAATTACTTTATTTGTAATAAACTTATTGTAGCCTAAGTGTACAGTGTTTATAAAGTCTACAGTAGTGTGCAGTAATATCCTAGGCCTCCACATGCATGTTCCACTTACTGACTCACCCAGAACAACTTCCAGTTCTGTCAGCTCCATTCACGGTAAGTGTCCTATCCAGGTGTACCATTTTTCATCTTTTATACTGTATTTTTACTGTGCTTTTTATAGGTCTAGATGCACAAATACATAGCCCTGCGTTACAATTGCCTATGGTAATCCATACAGTAACATGCTGTACAGGTTTGTAGCCTGGAAGTAATAGGCTGTACCATAAAGACTAGGTGTACAGTAGGCTATGCCATCTTGATTTGTGTAAGTACATTATGATGTTAACACAGAGATGAAATTGACTAGTGACATGCTTCTCAAAATGTATCTCCACCATTAAGCGATGCATAACTATATATAAACTTAAATTTCTTTATCTATAAATCTGCACTTTTAAACAAGCACACAGATGATGGACACAAGTCATCCAGTAATCTCCTTGAGAAAGTATATAAAAGAAATGAGATTGTGCATTGTGTTGGAAAACTGGTTACCAAGACTATTCTTGGTTCCAAGAATAGAACTTAAAAATATATATAAAGAAATTGAATGGGAAAAAAAGAGAAAATGATAGGGCCAGCTAGAAGCTTAATTTCAGCAAATGTCCTGGGAGCAGGAAATAGCAAAAGTGTAAAAGTTATTATTTTTAATGGTAGCAATAGCAAGTCTCCTGATAAGATTTTTAAAAGAAAATTATTCAGTATCCAAGCATACACCAACCACTCTTCCAGCACAGTAGATTTTTCTCACATAACACAATGTGAATCACAGGGTGTAGCAGACTTGTGTAGTTGTTGATTGTTTTTTTCAATTTGTTTTGTTTTGCTTTTTTGACTACCCACTATCTGGACCATTTCCTGTACTTGGATAACATGCACCATGTGAAAATTAGTAGGAGGCAAAGCCCCAGACACCAACACTGCAGCCAGGCACTGATTATGAAGTTATCCTTGATCTGGTAATACATAAACTCTTGACTTAGAATTGAAAGCTAACAACTCAAACATTTTTTTTGGCAGTGGCAGTAGCATCCAAGTTCCAGAGACAATAATGATAGATGAGAGCCCTGAGTATAAACAAATTTGATTAACATGAATTCAAAATACAAACATTTTCTCCATTGCATGTGCAACTGTAGCAAATACTACATTTGTGAGCATCTTCAGGACTGCAAATCACATGAAGAGAAGCAAAAAAGTGTATGTTCAGCTCTGCTAAGCAATGTTGTTTCCCTATATAAGAATAAATTGCATTGATAGTAACTGAGATGGATCTGATAAGTTAATTCCGTGCTTCTTATAGCTCAGTTCTTTTGTTTCTCAGATTCTCCCTGTGCTCTGAAGTAGTGTCTATCTCTAGTGTTGGCGGGGATGCTACCCACAAACATTCACAGCATTGGATATAGTGGCCTTTTGTTATAAGGATGTGGAGCAAGAGATGTGGAGAAGTATTTTCCCAGGGAATGGATGGTGTTGGGATCATGGCAGTGCTGATCAGAATGACCACATGTCTAAGGGCAGCAGTGACAAAGATGCCCTTCCTCGATTGATTCTATGGTCCAGCATGTTGCTCAGTCTCCTTTTCTCTTTATGTATGGCCTTATTTCTTACCTTCGTGACAAAACTTGTTATTGAATATCCACTCATAAAAATGGCTACTTTTCAGTTTAAATCCACCAGGGTTTTGCACAAGTTCTATAACGCATCCAAATATACCACAGTCACTATTAACTTTGCTAAATCATAAGGTCCAAGTGGCAGAATTACTTCTACTGCAGCTTAGATCAGCTAGAAAGTTTCTCTTTCTTTCTCCTCCTTGGTAAATAGGTAGGGAGAAAGTAAATTTCCCTGGGATTTTTCAGCATTTCTGTGAAAAGTCTCTTCTCACCCTTTAAGTACCAAGAGAATTCTGTCTGTAGCTATTGATCTAGTTAATTGCCCTGATCTGAAAGTACTATGTTTTCTTATCTCTCCAAGTGAGCCATACAGGTACAGTTCTAAGTAGATCTTTAGGCTAAGCCCAAATTGTCCAGAGAAACAGCAGTGCTATCTCCCCAGGTATTACATTTCAAAAGGGAACAAGATTGGGAACTTAAGGAAGTCTCAAGGTCATAAAAGTGGAGCTGCCCAAGCCTACTCAGCCAGCTCCTGGAGACTTTAGTTACATATAAAAGGACTGGAGTAAGGAGACCTTTTCTGGAGAGGAGGAATCAGCTGCCTCCTTCCCTATTAAAAACAGGACAAATCATTTTCCTTGTTCTTGCCTACTCCTATAGGACAATTGACCAGGCTCTAATTGTGTCACCTCATGGGTTAAACTGGGGCAAGGGGGACCAGTGCGCCTATTATATTTACTATGAGATGTTTAGTGGCCGGGCTCAGTGGCTCAGCCTGTAATCCCAGCATTTTGGGAGGCCGAGGCAAGTGGATTGCCTGAGCCTGAGGGTTCAAGACCCGCCCGGGCAACTCTCGTCTCTATAATAAATCAAACATCAGCCAGACGTGGTAGCACGCACCTGTAGTTCTGGCTATTTGGAAGGTTGAGGTGGAAGGATCGCTGGAGCCCAGCAGGTCGAGGCTGCGGTGGCCAGGAGCGTGCCAGCATTCCAGTCTGGGCGACAGAGTGAGACACCAACTTAAAAAAAAAAAAAAAAAAAGAAAGAAATCTGCCTCTGATCCAGAATGCTGCATGCATATACTTGGCATAAATTTGATAAAGATGAATATTAACAACCCACCAAGAAGATACAGACCGAGTTTCAGACCCCCTGCCTCAAAATTATCAGAGAAATTTGGGATGGAGTTGAGGATAAAAGGAGTGGAGGTCATTATTTTTGACGAGGAAGATTTCTGAGCCTTCCAAACCACTGAATCAGAATCACTTGGTGTGAAGTCCACTGATCTGCATTTTAACCCATATGCCCTGGTGATCCTGTGTCCACCAAAAGGTCAAAGGGACTGGACCCTAAGACAGTGGTTCTCAGCATGGGGTCTGAAGACCATTGGGGTTCTCTGGGTCCCTTTCTGGGAATCCGTGAGACCAAAACTCATCTTAGAATAATATCTGGATGTGATTTGCCTCTTGTATGCTTCCTCTTCACAAGCGGACAGTAGAGGTTTTCAGAGACCCCCTGCTGTGTGATGGTTTCATCGCTCTGACAGCTCCCAGGAGGTATGGTAGGCATTCCTGTGCTCTAAAAATCTCCAGTTTTAATTTTGAATATGATAAATATTGAGAAATATACACCAACATATGTAAAAGTGCTTGGGGATCTTGCACAAGGCTTGAGAACTTAAAGGAATCCTAAGACCAAAAAAAAAAAAAAAAAGAGTTATCAACAGCTATACAGAGTTACACAGGTCCTAGAGATTAAGCCTGCAAGGAGCATTTGCACTCCGAGATGAGTTGAACACCCAGGAGTCTCTAATTCAGAGGCTGGATAAGTTGGAACTGTTGGATACCAGTGGGTACTTTCCTGACCACTGCCCCTTCCCTTTGCATTCTAGAAGCAAAGTGTTTAGAAACTTGGTTCCCTTTTTCTGAAATATCACTATTCCCCAAGGCTAGCGTAAATATTCACCAAAAAATGTAGCTTTGAAACAGTAACTCAAGTCCTTGAGAAAGTTCTCAGATCATACCCATAGAGCATTCCCCCATCAGAGGTGATCCAGGGGTAAGGGGAACATCCTGCCTGTCTCAGTTTTCCAGATTATTACAGTGATCACTGTCCTACAGAGTTAGATTTGGTGGGAGTTACATGTGGAATTTAACAATTCTTGATATCACAGATTCTCTTGCGTAGGTTAAAAAAAAAAAGGTCAACATTTGACCAGAAAGAACAAGATGAGGCTTTTCTTTATGGCTGCACACTCCTTGGTCTTGAATGAGCGGCTCAGAGGTGGCTTTCAAGTTCTGTGATGGTGTAAAGGATCTGTAAATGATGCATTTGAACTGATCGAAAAACAGAATTGATTATCAGTTAAAGTAAACCGGATAAGAAAGTTAACTATTCACTGAATAGACAACTATTTACAGCCTGACGTTTGAAGCACTGAAAGACTCTCTAACTCCAAAATATATGCCCCCAAAGTGCCATCACATTATTGGAAATCTACACCGTCAGATAAATCACCATATTGACTTAAGGCAGTGTATGTCTCGAAGTGTGCTCTTCATTGAGCATTGTCATACCAAGAAAAAAAAAACCAGACAGATGTTCATTAATGTTCATAAATTTGAAGAAATCCCTGGCTTAAATAAATAGTTGTGTTTACTAAGAACTCACTCATGCTTGGAAAAGTTAAGCATGTGAATCTCCAACAAATGAAACATTATAGGCAATGTTTTTCAAACTTGATTGGCCATGGAACATTTTTTTTTCCTCAACAAATCTTGTTAAACTGGTTTTACTCAGATTAAAAAAGGCATCTTTCCCAGATAACAAGTGAGAGTATGTGTCATAGTCTGTCAGGATTTCTTTTCTTTTTTTTGTTTTTTTGAGTCAGAGTCTCACTCTGCCACCAGGCTGGAGTGCAGTGGCATGCTCCTGGCCACCACAGCCTTGCACTCCTGGCCACCACAGCCTCGACCTCCTGGGCTCCGGCGATCCTTCCGCCTCAGACTTCCAAGTAGCTGGAACTACAAGCTGGCACTATGCCTGGCTAATTTTTATTTATTGAGGTCTCACCAAGTTGCCCGGATGAGTCTCGAACCTGTGGGCTCAGGCAATTCCCTCGCCTTGGCCTCCCAAAGTGCTGGGATTACAGGCTGAACCACCGAGCCTGGCCTGTCAGGATTTTTATAACACAAATACCATGAACTGGGTGGCTTATAAATAACATTTATTGCTCACAGTTCTGGAGGCTGGGAAGTCCAACAGCAAGGCACTGGTTGAACTGGAGGCTGACAAGGGCTCCCTCTCTGGTTCATAGATGGTAGTTTCTCTCTGGGGTTTCCTTTATAAAGGCACTAATCGATTCATAAGGACTCCATTCTCATGACCTAATCCCCTCTGAAAATCCTCACCTTCTAATACTATCACACTGGGAATTAAGTTTCTAGGTATAAATGGGGGGGGGGGACAAATATTCAGATGGTAGTAGTTTCGCAAATATCCTAACTAGATGAACAATTCTTGATTCCATTATCATGTATGAACACCTGAGCATGGATTTTTTTTTTCCCCCATCAAAATAACTAGCTTCAGAGAACAGAAACTTGCAGCAACAAAGAATTTTTATTTTGGGATGACTGGAAGAGAACCATGATACCTAGTGGGTGCTGGGGGTGAGGGGTAGGTGAGGAATATTGCTGGACAAGTAAGCGCAGGGGCGGTACTACCTGGCAAGAATTATAAGAAATCTCAGAGTGAGGAGTAAGATAATGGGGAGAACAGAGAGCTTGCTCAAAAATCATCTGACTGAAATAGGAGTGAATCAGGAAAATGGTGGGAGGCACTAAAGGCGATTTCTGTTCACAGAAATCTTCTGTCTAGGACTAACTACCCTTGCCAGGAAAATAAAACCCACTATTTCTTATTTCCAGAGGCAGCCAGCCACTACAGCCCTCTTTGCTTCTAAGGAAGTCACCGAAATGTAATTATTTCTCCAGTCAAATATAAATGAGTGTAATTACAGTGTGCAAAATAGTGGAGACCTTCAGAAATATGACATTACTGCCTAACACTCAATATACTGTGACTTTCCAATACTCTAAAGTTTAATATCACCCAGCCGGGCATGATGACTCACACCTGTAATCCCAGCACTTTGGGAGGCTGAGGCAGGAGGCTCGCTGTAGCCCAGGAGTTTGCGACCAGCCTGGGCAAGATAGCAAGACCCCATCTATATTTTTTTAAGAACAAATATTGTTACTATATTTACAAAACAAGCGTAACATCAGCCACATTTTAACCCCCCCATTTTTTTTTTTTTTACAGAAAATGGTTTAATTTCATTAGTTTAAGAATTACTCAAAACCACATCGTTTTTAGTTATGTATTTGAAATGTATTCTTCTGATGAGGGGCTAATATTTGCCTCCATGAGAAAGCACCTATAATAGCTCCCTCAGGGGATATTACTTTCTTCTGTAAAGTGGAGTTTTATTCAAGATTCCAAATGAATATGTAGACTCCAGGTCAATTTTAAAATCAAATTTCCCAATTTTAAATGATTAGGGATTCACTTGATCCTAAAAGAACTTTCAACATCTCAGTATAACTGAATATAGTTCAAAAGAAAGTGCCAATAGCGGTTTTATTTTGGGAGAGGAGCAGCACATGTCAGTATTGTAATTCAGTGAAGATACAATGCACGCGTGCACCGTTACTTGAACTGCCTTCTTTTCCAACTGAAGGAAAAATATGTCTTGCTGTAGCAAGAGGTGTTTTTTTCTTCTTCTTCCCACCTAATGTCATGCTTTCCACCTTAATACTCACATTCAATCAAATATTTTTATATGAGGTTTCTACTGCCTGTCAAAAGGTGCAATCTGCCTGTTATATGATGTGCTAACATATCTGTACCTTATCAACTGTTAATTAGTGTGACAACCTGAGACTTTTTTTTTTAATTTACGGCAGCTCTTGGTGTCTAGGCATAGGTTAAAAGTGCAGGCTGACATAACTGCTCTCCTTTTACACTTACTCCATGTTCTCTGAATGCTGACAGAAAAATTTTTTATGCTGATAAGTCAGGCTGTCCTGTTATCTATAAAAGGAAAGAAGGCAAGAAAAAAAGTTAGGAAAATAAACATTTCCATGACTTCACCCAAGCCAGAAGCAAAGTAATAATCCCCTCTCTGAGGGGTCTGAATATTGAATTTGCCTGTTGTCAGAAACATTATTTTGTCTTCCATTGCTATAATAAATGGTATGAGTGATAGTAGCTTTCCTTTTTAAATAAATCCCTGATTAATTTCAAATTCTGTCTTTCCACCTTTTTCCCTCCCTGCTGTCTATCCTCCCACCAGTTAGGAAGCTATCTTTAAATAAGGCTGCTTAAGTATTTCTGAAGAGAACTATAGGAATTGTTCAGTGCAGGTGTGACTGCAAGGTCAAGTGTGAGCCAGGAAGAAACGCATCAGGTTTTTAATGCACTTCTTGAGCAAAGGACAGTTCTCCAGCATGGCAAAGGAACTTATCCAACGTGCAAATCAGATAGAGAAATTAGATGGCAACACTCTCAATAATACACGACTGCTTTAAAAAACAACAACATAAACAATGATCCTAGACCAGGTATGTATTGGCCACTGGCCTCTCCATTCTGAGAGTTTTGCCAGTGTTATCACTGGAACACTGTTTCCAGAACACACAAGCAGAAGCAAAGAGAAATGTGCCAAAATTAGCTGCACAATAAGACAAAACAAACATTACTTTTCATTTATTTGTTTATTTCTTGACTTGAAAACAGGGTCTTGCTCTGTTGCCCAGGCTGGAGTGCGGTGGCACAATCACAGCTCACTGCAACCTCAAACTCCTGGACTCAGGCAATAATAGGACTACAAACATGTGCCACCATGCTCCACTATTTTTTTTTTTTTTTTTTACTTTTTTGTACACAGATGCTATGACCAGCTTGTCTTGAACTTCTGGCTTCAAGCAATCCTCCTACCTCCGGCCTCCTAAAATGCTGAAATTACAGGCATTTGCCACTGCCCAGTAGAGACCTACTTTTCAAATCATTGATATAACAGTATGCCTCCACTCAAAATAATAAAACAAGTTATTTAACATCATTGTCTGTGTTTAGTTATTTACTGTTTGGAGAGAAAGACAAAGCCCATACTTCCTTGCACTTACTTCTCTTCTTCATTGTCACTCTACCCTCTCACCAAGCCACCTGCCTTCTTACCCCCAATTATCACTGGCTCTAGGTCTCTCTAGTCCTCACGTTTCTTTCTATTGAATGACTGGGTCAGAATATTTCACCAGAAGAGCCCACGTACTATTAAGATGGAGGACCTACCATTCATATTATTCCTCAGATACCATGGAGTTAAGTGAGGTCCCACAAGTCCAGTGCGACTTGCTGGTGTACCCTGCAGTTCCTGAAGTCTTTCCTGGTGCTCCTCCAACCTCAGGCTCTCCATCTGCCCCTTTTCTAACTCCAACAGGGAACCCAGAACTGCTCCTATCAAGGTCCTACTCTCTTTGCAGAATTTCCTCATCCCACACCGGACCTACAAAAATGGAGTTATTTTGGGAAGTACAATAGAGGGTTTCCCCAGGGAAAAGCTTGTGATCTCTGACTTAAGAAGCAGAGGAGTATGTCAGGAAGGCTCCTCCATCATTCAGAATCTGCCAGATACAAAATAGCCTTTCAATAGGTAATTATTGTAGACATTAGCCCTATCACACAGAGACCAAGTCAAGTGTATGAATTTGGTATAGCGTCTAACTGGCATACTGTGTGTGTAATTCTGTTGTTGATTCTGGCAACTGAAACTTCTGCCTAATTTTCCATGTTTGTGAAAAGTGTCACTAGCTAATTTCAAAGACAAACTAAATTGAGCAAAACTGTAATAAAAATATGGTATTTGCTGTCACTTACAACTCTGGTTTACAATGACAATGCTTTCCCACTATTTGGAATCCTAAATTCAGGTGGTGATGGTGAAGGTGCCTGAAATACTGGATGTCTTTAAGAACAGCAAAAGAACAACTAACCTAAAATTCAGGACAGTGGCTGTCTCACGGGGAGGTGAGGGAAGTAAGGAAGAGGCTAGGGAGGGGCATTTGAAGAGCAGTTATAGGTTTGGTAATGTCCAGTGGGGGGTTCACAGTTGTTTACTTTATTACCAGGCCTAATAACTTACATAGTGTATCTTGCATACATGCTTTTGTACCCATTAAAAAATACTATGTCGCTGATACTCAAATAAGACTGTGCCAGGCTCTGTGGCCCATGCCTGTAATCCCAGCACTTTGGGGGTCCAAGGCGGAAGGATCGCTGGAGGCCAGGAGTTCAAGATCAGCCTGTGTGACATAGCGAGACCCTGACTCTACAAAAATAAAAAATTAAAAGAATTAAGTAAAAAATTAAAAAATAAATAAGACTGTTAGACCTGCCATATATTTTACTCGTAGGCACCTTATGTTAAAACAGATAGTTCTTTAAGAAAACGACCAAGCCATTCTCACATCCTATTACCATCTAAATATCAGAATAATGAAATACACTATTTTAAAATGTTTTAAAGAATCTTAAGGAAAAGAATGCCAAAGCTTAACATGGAATTTTCCTATTACATCTGTTCCTATTAACACGTCTTCTAACCTTGATCTCACACATATGCCGTGATTATGAAGTACTTTCTGACTCACCCTGCTTCTCTAAAACCTTTTTCCGAGACTTCAGTCTCTTTGTGCTAAAAGCTCTTTTGAGTTTTCTTATTTCTCTGCAGTTGGTGATTTTTAAAACTCCCAGTGAATGTCCTTTGCCTACTTCCAAGAGGAGAGGGTTGAACGCTAGATTGTTTTTAAGATCTGGTTCAAAAAAATCTCTGAGTCTGTGGCAGTCAAAGAAGGTGTTAGCTCGCCTTTCCAACTTCCCCATTATGGAAGCATCTGGCTCCTTCCTCTCACAACTGAAGAGAAAGAAGAATGCTTGGGATTCGGAATAATTTGGTTCTCTGGCTCCTCACTTCTTTACTCTCTGGTGTGCATCAATTTTTTTGCAGAGACAAGGTGTCACTATGTTGCCCTATGTGTCACTATGTGTCACTATGTTGGCCAGACTGGTCTCAAATTCTCAACCTCAAGCAATCCTCCCATGCTGGCCTCTCAAAGTGTTGGAATGACAGGCATAAGCCACTGTGCCTGGCCTAGTCCTAGATTTGAATTTCAACTTAGTCATGAATCCTTGAGCAAAAAGACTTTACATCTCTGAAATGGGAATTGTGTCAGTATAAAATCTTAAAAATGTTTACAAAGCATCATTAGAATAGACACTGGCACACAGACTGTCAATAAATGGTAGTTATTTTTGCCACTCTTGTTATTGTTACTGCCACTATGTTGGCCCATATTCCTAAATCATTGCACCTGGACTCTTGGCCCAGCTTGCTAATACTTGATTTTCCTGCCCCCAGTCTGGTCCTTCTCCTGACCTTTGGGTCCTAGGCTTCTGTCTGATGTTCCTTGAATGGTGATCTGTAAGAGTACTGTACCTGGAAGCCCACCTACCCTTTTATCTAAAAGCACATCATTTACTCAATTCTTTTTGCCATTTCCAACTTCTCTGTTCTTAAACCCTAATTACACTCTCCTGTCCAGTAAACATCGTAGTATTGTTCTGAAGACTCTAGATAAGACACCTTCACATAGTGTATTATTTAATTCATGCACACAAACCCTATGAAGGTACAGGGTCTCTGCCACCCTCAACACATAAACTTCTACCTCTGATTTCAAGGCAGCTTCTTCAATTCTCATCATCTTCCAGTGGGATAGGACACATATCAAATCTTCTTCATTATCAGGCCATGCCTAGCTGCAAGAGAGGCTGAAAAATAACATCTTTAACTGGGAGGCCATGAGCCCCACTAAATGAGTAGTGTGGCAGGAAAGGAAAATGGATTTTAGAAACAGCCAGGAATCTGCCAGGGGAGATAAGAGTATTCTCATTTTATACAAAGACCCCATGGTTCAGAGAAATTAAGGGTTTGGATCCCACAGTAAGAAAATAGAGAAGCCAGTAATTGAAGTCAGGTCCATCTGACTGCAGAATTACTTTCGAATGTGCTGGCCGGTACCACCTGGGTCCCTGTGTTCAATGAGATGCCTTAGGACACCCTGTCAAGAGATTCATTCCAAATAGAAGATCTTTGTTCTCCCCCCCACCCCATAGTGTAGCTAGGAGATTAAATCAAACCCTTTGCTTCAGTTATTCTAGCTGCAACATGATTTTTATATATTATATATATGATTTTTATAGTTAGACATCATTTTATATATCCTATATGCTTTTATACATCCTAGATATTTTTATGTATCCTGGTAATATTTACTAAGTAAGTGACACAATTTTGCAAACTACACATGCAGAAGAGTTTTTTAACAACTAAGGCTGCAAAGGCTTGTGCTTCCTACATAGTACATCAATTAAAAATAGTATTTAAACAAAGTTTCTGATTAGAAATGTAAACTAATTCCATGGCAGAAAAAAATTCAAGATCCTCAAATAAAAACAAAGAAATTATTCATATTACTTAAATTTTAAAAAGTCAAGTTGTTTGACTTATAAATTCAAGTCATCCTTTCAGTATGTGGTTTGAATCCACATTGTGTTGTTTCTCATACTGAGAAAACTACCATTTGTTGCTCTTCAAAGACACATTCTTGAACTTATAGTTATGGAATAACTTTCCTGCTATCTTTTGGGGAGGTGAATTCCTTCTGTTTAACTCATTGCTCAACACTGCATTTATTAGAGATTAATAACCATACTATTGTGCACTAATAGATGCTTCTAATATTTAAGTAGTTCTCTCAAAGATTTGGAAGCTATCAGGAGAACGCTTTAATGTTAGTTATTGATGGCTGGCTAAAGGAGGGAAGTTTTTCATTTGCATGTGGGTTCATCCAATTCTCTTACCAGGACAAATACTATTATTAGTCAGGGTAGGCTATCTGCTGTAACAAATAATCCTCAAATCTCTGTGACGTAAAGACAACACAAGTACATTTTTCACTGACATCTTTGCACAGTTAGGGTTGGTAGCAAAGCTCTGCTCCACACACTCATTCAAGCACAACCCCCTGCCCTTCTCTGGCTCCATTCCCCAGATCCTAGGAATTCTCTTCATCCAGTCCAAAGATGGACAGAGAGGAGGATTGTTGTTAATGGGCCAATTCTGGAAGGCATTTGTCACTTCTACCATACTCCATTAGCTGGAACTCAGGGCAGGAGCACACCTAACTGCAAGGGAGGTTGGGAAATGTAGTGTGTATATGTGTACAGGGGGAGGGAGAAATGGGTGTAAAGAGCACCTAGCAACCAAATCCCAGCGAGTCTCTGTCACAGATGCCAAAAGGAATTACTAGGCCAGAAAAAAAGAAAAAAAATTTAATAAATAAGTACTTTTTAAAAAAGTAATGGTGATATCATTTAAAATCACGACTAGCAAACACTGGTGGGAGTAATATGTGTTCAAATTCAAGTCACTGCAGGCTTTCTATAATCAGCTACCTAAAGTAAAATATTTCTAACTGTGGTAAGATATACATAACATAAAATTTTCCATTTTAACCATTTTTAAGTGCACAATTCAGTGGCTTTAAGTGCATTCACATTATTGTGCAAACTATCACCACCATCCATCTCTAGACATTTTAAAAATCATACCAAATTGAACTTTGTACCCATTCAATAATAATTCTCTATTTTCCTCTCCCCTCAGCACCTGGTAACCACTACTCTACTCTGTCTTTGTGAATTTACTATTTGAGATACCTACAATATTTGTTCTTTTGTATCTCACTTATTTCATAGTGACTTCAAGGCTCAACTAACTTGTAGCATCATCAGAATCTCATTTCTTTTTATAGTTAAATAATATTCCGCAAAATGAAAATGATATGTTTTCAACTTGGCTTTTTAGGAAGTAGAATAATTTCACTTTCATTTTTCCTTTGCCTTCATTTATTTCTTCTTCGTCAAACCTAGATTCCCCTGAAGAATTTTTTTAACTTAATTTATTTTTTTAAAATTTCCTTTGCATTTAAGTGAAGCAATTATATATGTTGAATAGTTATATGTATTATCTGGGGGATACAAAGAATAGAAATAAAGAAAAAAATGTGTGTTGAAAGTACTGTTCTAGGCCTCCTGTGACATTGATATCTAATAGATTTCCTAGAAATGATAGGAATAGCTTTATCACACCATGAATAAAAATTAAACCAAGAACATATCTGCAGTACTGTACATTTCAACTTCCAATTAGCAATTAAAACCTGACAGTAGCACCATTTAACAAATGGTACCATAGGCTCTACTTTTTTTTTCTGCTGCTAATCTGATAATTATCTGGATTAATTTAAATTTGGTCCTTCCCAGATTGTTTTTGTAGACTGCTTTTGTGTAAATATTTAAAACTAACTAGCGTGATGAAAACTTGAGCGCTTTCTAGAAGTTTAACCCAAACAGCAAGGGGCTTTGGATGTTTGGTTTTGATTTCATTCTCTCTGCCAATTTAGTTTTTCTGAGTACAGGTACTATCAAAATTGAAAGATACTATGAAAATGAAAAGAAAGTACCGTAGAAATAAGAGTACATTTGAACTAAACCCTCAACTGAGAGATTGACTTGAAAGCCTTTGGTCCCTTAATAATGTGATTTTAAACTTTGCCATTTCATCACAGACATATGCCAATGCACTGATATTCTGGGTTTCAAAAATTATTTCCAAGTTCAGCTTCTCTAGGAAGAAAGACTAAAAAATGAATTTGAGCACAAGCTTGATGCCAGATTATCATTTCTGACAGCAGAACATCATAAAAGACCCTTTTCACCCATTCTTGTCTACCTGTCCCCAGGGGCTGGTAGATTTTGAGGCTGGGACTGGAGAATGTTTATGTTACTTTGAATTTTTTCATAATAGTGCTTAAATCACTTCTGATTTGAATAGGATTACAGTATATACACAGATGCTATATGCTAAAAAGTTTTCCATTATTGTACATTGGATTTACATGCCCTCCTCACTTTTCCTTGAACACACCTGTTCATAATAGTTCGATAAAATTCCGAAAATAAATTTCCTTCATATGAATTTGCAGTTTCTTTGTGGCTACTTCTTTCAAAGAGAAATAAAATCTACACTACGCTTTAAAGGAATAAAGCTATAGAAATAAGATGTGAAATTCACCACAAATCTACTCAATGGGTTTAAGGTGAGCTGTGGAGAATTTAGTAAATTTCATTTAAAAACTGAAGTCTTTTTTTTTTTTAACAAGAACCTTGTGTATAATTTTACATCTGGCAGCACAGACTACTGAAATACATAATATTATAAATAATGGACTTTCAGGTGTCTCCTTAACAACCATTGTCAGAAACACATTTATACAGTCCCATGGTTGTAGTGCACACAAAGTGGTAGCCAACCCTGAAATAAATCACTCTGGGAGCCTCTTTGGTCCATCTTCTTGTTATACAATCTCTGTATGAGTCCCAGTCATTTCTAGTAATATCCACCTCTCCCAGTACTCATATCTCTGCAGTTCTTAACCTCTGCATTTATCCTTGTCTCTCCTACTCTTCGGCCCTATTTTTATCCCCTTTCCTGTTTCAGAATTCATCCAGCCACCCTCCTTAAGAAGCATTTTTCTCTTCAATACCTTCTCCCTGACTATCCCTTACCAACCAACCTCTTTTCTCAATAATGCCTTATAATTTCACCCCTCCGAATGTCAAAAACTAGCAATAGGAAATAAGGTCTGTAAAGCTTTTTTCTTTTTTCTGTTTGTTTGTTTGTTTGTTTGTTTGTTTTTCTGGCTGGTCTCAAACTCCTGGCCTCAAGTGATACTCCTGCCTTAGCCCCCTAAGTAGCTGGGATTATAGGCATGAGCCACCATGCCCAGTTCTTTTCTCCTCTTATTTTTAACTTAAGTGGATTAATTTATTTCCACTAGTCTCCCATCCAAGTATCCTATTATCTACTAAGAAGTTATGGTATAGTGGTTGATACCAACCAATTCGGGTTTTAGTTCTAGCCTTGAACAAGGCTCTTGCTAAGTCTGTTTTCTCATTCACAATTGCAGGGAAATCGCTTCTACCACATGTAGGTTGCTCAAAAAATTAAACAAGATAACATATACCTGTTACAAAGCCTGGCAGATTTGGCCTCAATAAACATCTCTTATTATTAAATCTCTATCTCCCTTTGAAATGACACCTGTAGGTTCCTCCCATCTGAATACTCATCCTCTTTTTCTTAGAATTCAGAATAAAATTAATTGATTATGGCATAATACTGTTGGGGCTCAGAAAATAATACTCCATGAAGACCTTCGAGGCAACTCTCTCTGCCCTTCTTCTGCACTCCTGTCTCTGACTCCTCCCTCATTCTTCCCCAGAGCTGGGCACAGATGCTAGAATCCCTCTTTCCCAAGGCAGGACATAGAAGCTAGAGCTCCCTTTTCCCCATAAAACCTAAAGATATCACTCTAAATTTCCTCCCACCTTTGTGTGTAAAAACCGACCATAAATTATCAACCTATCAAAATCAACCCTACCTTATTTCATTGTAGGTTACAAGACCACCATTCCAGAGAGGGTCCTACCCTACACCCAGAAGATAGGATTGCTGCACTGGCAGACCAAGAAAAATCTAGACAGTCTTATCTACACAGATGTCTATACTTTGTTGAACCTAAGCATCAAAATGGACAATTTTCCTGTTTGTTTAGGTCTTCATTCTGAAGGTTCCCATGTCACTGAAAACTATGATCAAATACATTTGTGTGTCTTTTCTCCTATTAATCTACCTTTTGTCAGTTTTCAACGAACTCTTCACAGAGCAAAGAAGTCTGCCCTTCACTCCTGCAATACTTAACGGCATTACTCTTTGTTGTGTCAGCTGCTCCTAGTAGCATGTTTTGCTGACAGAATCACACACATTCACTAAGCCAGGACAGATCACAAGTGCTCTAGTACACTACTCTATTGTTAACGATGAGGAAACTCAAGCCCAGGGCCATGAAATAAATAAAAAAGAATTGAGACTACAAACCTAAAGTTCTACATATTGATAATGGGGATCCAGAGTCTATTGTGACACTAAACTGCCAGCGCACCACCTCTGATTTATCGTGGAGAAAACTACAAGAACTACGAAAGGCCCCACTGTCCCAGGCTGTCCTATGTAGAACGGAGATCTGGGGAAATACAGCCTCTTCCAGTCCCCTTGGAAATCTAGCCCCTGATTCTTTCGATAAAGCCAAACTAGAGAGAGATGAGAAACCTCTTCTTCCAGGATATTTGGGGATACCTACAGTAGATTCTCGTGCAGAGAAAGTGGGCTCCCAGCCCAGCCGCTGAAGGATCCTGCAGCTATAAGTGTAATGCTGGCTCATAAGTAGGCCCGCCAGCTGGCTGGAGCCCAGAGTCGGCCTGGAAGTGGGCGTGGTCTAGACCGGGGTGAGGCGAGGCAAGCGCCTAAAGGGCGTGGCCTAGGAGGGAAGGGGCGTGGCAAGGGCCCACAGGGAGTGTCCTGGAATTGACGAGGGGGCGTGACCTGGAGGGCGTGGCCTCGGGCCAGGGGCGGGGAGAAGACCCTTGGGGAGGGCAAAGTGGGACAGAGACGGGTGAGACTGAAAAGCCGGGGAAGCTGGCTCTGTCGAGCGTCCCGGGGGAGAAGGCGGCGCGCTACAAGCCGAGGGAAGGCGCCCCGGAGCCGGAGCGGGCGCTGGTGCCGTGGGCCCGGTAGGAGCGGCGGGGGGGCCCGGCGGCGGGACTCGCGCCGAGCTCTGCGCATGACCCGGGCAGGGAGCCCCGCGGAGGCCCGCCCCGGGGAAGGATTTTGAGCCCGCCTGCGCTTTGGCCTTGCAGCCTTTGCCATCGTGTCCCGGGGAAGCTGCAAAGACTGGGCGCGCGGGTTGCAGGATCAGGCGTCGGAGGCTGGTCTGGGGTCGGAGGTGGCTGGTTGCTCCAGATCCAAAGCCCCGCCGAGCCTGACTTGAAAGTCGCCGGCAGAGGGCCCGGTCCCGCGCGGCGCCACTTTGGGGAGGTTCGACTTTGGGGTGCTCGACAACTCCAGCCCGGGGCGTCATAGGGCAGCTGTGCTGGGGTAGGGCGGGGCGGCTGCGCCTGTTCGCTCTCCTTTAGTCAGCTTTTGGCGTGGTACCTCCGAGCTTCGGGCCTCAACCTTGCCGTTGGTTTTACCGTCTCATGGATCTGTCATAAAGACACTTCCAAACACGCGTTAGGTGCGCCCCCCAGCCCGGGACATGAGCAAGATATACACAGCTCTAATGTTGAGGGACATTTGTAAAGACGCCTCGGATACAGTGAGTGATGCCTGCCAGGAGAACGTTGTCGAACATTTGCCTGGGGTGGAAACACGAGTCCTCTCGTCCTCAAATCACTTCTCCAGTGGAGGAAACTGACAAGCATTTATTCCTGTCCTAAAAGATTATCACGTTCATTGTCATAGAGAATAAATGTCTCTATGAACAAAAAAAGTCCTAGGACTTAGGACACCTGCCTTGCTAGTTAACGTTTCATTTTACATGGACAGTAAGAGTGCGATTATCCTAAAGGCTTGATGTAATTCCAAAAATAGCCAACCCCCTTCGAAAAGAAACCTCAGTGCACTCGAAAAGAAAATGACTGTGGATGGGATGGCAAGATAGTAACTTAAATTTTTATTTATTTATTTATTTATTTTTGAGTTGGAGTCTCACTCTGTCGCCCAGACTGGAGTGCAGTGTATTATTTTAATGGAGTTTCTTTAATTATGATTTAAATATACTGATTTTTCCTTATTTGTCCTACTTGTTACTGTTATCCTGCAGTGTCTGGCTCCATTTTAGAAAGGTGTGC
>NW_007252278.1:285251-351047 GCF_000164805.1 Carlito syrichta | reverse complement strand
GATTCTTTGATTTATTGTAGAGATGAGGGTTCGCCAAGTTGCCCAGGCGGGTCTCAAGCCCGCGGGCTCAGGCAATCCACTCACCTCAGCCTCCCCAAGCGCGGGATTACAGGCTGAGCCCCTAAGCCCGGCTGTAACTTAATTTTAAAAAGGATAATTCAAACATCAAATTCACAAAGTGTGACTTGATGAAATTACCTTTTCATTTGCGGAGACTGGATGTTACTTTAATGTTATGAAACTCACTTAAATATATGTAATGTAGATTTTTAGAATATCAATAGCAAAATATATTTTATTTTCATTCCTTGATTTTAGAATCATCATAGGAATGCCCCAGGCTATATTTTGACTGTTAGCAGAAGCTAATTACCAGGGATCATGTCTAAATGATATAGATGAGAAAGTTAAGGCACGAAAGGGTTAAGCCACACTGCTGTAAGGTCTAGAAATGAAAAAAAAAAAAAAATTCTATCTCTCTGACTCCAAAGCCTGTGCTCTTACCCCATACTTTGTACATCACTAGTCTACCCCATGTACAACATAGACTAAAGGTCCACTCTTAGATGGGGTAGTAAGTGCAGTCGCTGAGTTAAAGAACTTTGGGTCCAGGATGAGTAGAGCCTCATTCTAGTTCTGGTTCCCAACTCTGTGACTTTGGATGCGGTGTTTATCTTTCCTATTAGTGGTCACATATAGGTCATTGATCTCTAGGTCTCTACTCGGTCTAATAATCTATGGATTTAAGAAGACAAGATCCTGATTTTATCATTTAATGATATTTTTGGTCAAATTTGGTGTTGAAATTACTAATTAGTAAAGAAGGGTCTGTTTATTCAATTAAATATGTATCTTACACCTGGAAATACACCAGGACTAGACTAGAAAACAGGACAAATAAGGATGCTAGCCTCTTGGAGTTTGTATTCTGGTTGGAGGTGAAGGGACTGGGGAAACAAAGAAGGAACCAACAAACAAATAAATTAACAAAGAGCTACGCGTTGCAAACAGGGAGCTGGATCATGAAAAATGGAGCAGGGAGCATTTTATATATGGTGGTGAAAAGAAGGCCTCCCCGATTTAGATTCTGACTTAGAATCTACATTAGATTCTGTTGAGAAGGACCTAGTAGTGTTTATTTCCTTTACTGAGACCCATAAGGGCAGAGGAGGTATGAAAGAACTCGGTATGTTCTAGAAACTGCCAGAAGGAGAAGGTCTTTGTTGCTGAAGCATCGGTGATTGATTCAGGATGAAATTGGAGAACAGATGGGACCAGGTCATGCAAGGCTTTGTGCAGCCTGGTATGGACACTAGATGTGTTTACCTGACAGCAGTGGGGAGCCACTGAAGGGTTTTAGGCAGGGGAGTAGCATGAAGGTGGCCATGGTGAAGATCACACAATAGGTGTTGGTGGCTCATGGCAGTGAAGACAGAAAAAGTGGAGTTTTCCAATGTCACTTTGTCAGTAGGGCCTTCCTGACTACCTTCTTTAAAATGACACTCCAACACTCCTAAAGTACCTGAGCATTCCTCACCCTCCTACTCTCTATCTTCCATATTGTTTATTCCTATATGACACACTATATATTTTATTTGTAAATTGCTATTTACTTCCTTCCATAAGAATGACTGCTACAAAAACAAGAGTTTTTGCTGGTTTTGTTTACTACTGTTTTTCCACAGCTGAGGAATGCCTTATGCAAAGTAGGCTCTTAGTACATACTCACTGAATGAGTGGATTTGAAAAATATTTTGAATTTTAATTTCATAGAACTTACTGATGATTTGGATGTACAAGTGAGATGAAAGGGAAAAAAAACAAAGATGATTTAATTTGTTGGCTTGAATGCTGGGTAGAGGTCATTACCATGTCAATTAGTAAGAAGAGGAAGACTAGGGAAAGAACAAATTGGGAATTGGGGTGGGGAGAGAAAAAGTTCTGTTTCGTCTATATTAAGTCTGTGATGTGTGGGTTAGTTATCTATTGCTACATTAAAAATACCCCAAAATATAGCAACAAACACGATCTCACAGTTTCCGTGGGCCTAGAATTTGCATGTGGTTTGGTTGGGTTGTTCTGGCTCAGGATCTCTTATGAGCTTGAGTCATGTTGTTGGCCAGGGCTGGAATCATCTCGAGGCTTGACTGGGGCTAGAGAACTGCTTCTTAGCTCCTTCACATGGCTGTTGACAGTTACCATCTGGCTGTTGGCTGAAAATTTCAGTTCCTTACTATGTGGGCCTCCCCACTAGGCCGCTCGTGATGTGGTTTCACCCAGAGTGAATAACCTAATAGAGAGAAAACCCAAGATGGAAGCCACAGTCTTTTAGCATGTGATCTCAGAAGTAGCATACCATCACTTCTCCCCTATACTGCTTCTCACACAGACCAACCTTGGTGCCATGTGAGAGGAAAGGGCACAAGGGTGTGAATACTAGGAGTGTGAGTGGGAAGAACACAAGGGTATGAATACCAGGAGTGGTGAGATTGTTGGGCCATGGCAGAGACTGCCTACCACAAAGTCTATGAGATGTCCAAGTGGAAATGTCTTAAGGGCTGTTGGGTATTTTATACTGTAGCTCACAGGAGAGATCTGGGCTATAGATAATTATTTGGGATCATTAGACAGGATACATAAAGCTTTTGGAAATGTGTAAGAAGACCCAGAAGGAGGATATAGATAGAGAAGGGATGAGAACCTTGGACCAAGAAACCTAACATTTAGGGGTCAATGAGAAGGATCCAGCAAAGGAAGCTGACAGTGAGGCAGAAGGAAAATCAAGACAGTGTGTATTCTGGGGTGACTCACTAAAGATAGATTTCACTGGGCAAGTTTTCCCTTCCCTGTGAAAGGTAGAAAATATCTGGAATATGACTGAAGTGAAAAGCATTTCTGAAAAAAAAAAAGGCATTTTAATACAATTTGAAGTATAAGTAGTGAAATTTTGAGCCAGAAAGGCCCAGAAAACAAGAGAGCCCATAAATAGATATTATAGGACATTTATAGTCTGGAGAAGTACATGTCTGTGTACTTGGTCCCTTCCTGGTCTGGGGCTTGGCCATGGAATTTGGTGTGATTCTAGTAAGTTGAGAACCCCATGCAAGGATTTTAGAGATTGCTCTTGGATTTGAGCTTAAAGACAAAATAATGAATTGTACTGTACGAGAGAGGCTTGAGAAATGTCCATCTTTGCCTCCATATGCTTTAAATCGTTAATGCAC
This sequence comes from Carlito syrichta, assembly GCF_000164805.1. Lineage (NCBI taxonomy): Eukaryota > Metazoa > Chordata > Mammalia > Primates > Tarsiidae > Carlito > Carlito syrichta. Next base: position 347,823 of record NW_007252278.1, on the reverse strand, counting down.
GACACATCTTTCTCCTCAAATGTCTTAAATACCCCAGTAAGCCATACGGTAACAATACTGAGAATTCCTGGTTGAACTCTATCTTGCTCAAGAGCCCTATGAACTTGACTGAGAAGTTGTTGAATATTTTTTCATATACCAAATGTGGCATCATTCTGTTTTCTTTCACTGCTCTTTCTAGTGTATTTTCAGTGCTCCAGGTTTTTCTGATAAGGCTTATATAACAACAGGCTTCTCATTCATTGACCTCCTCTCTCACTTAAAAAAATAAAATAAAATAAAGAAGAATGAGAAAAATAAAATACCTGGTCCCATCTGGCATAAACTGTGGTTCTGACTACCAATTTTGTGAGAGTGATATCTGCCTGAGCACTAATACCTTCTGCATGCCCAGTGTGGGAGTTATGAGTGGTATCCATTTATCTGTCTGCTTCCAGGTAGGCATGACCATATGACTTGTTTGGCCAACGAAATGTAAGTGGAGTCGCATATATCACTTCCAGGTGAAAGTTTTAAGAACCAGTTAAAGATTTGTCACCATCCTTTTCCTGCTCCCACAAAGACCCCCATACTGGCAGCTCCTTCACCCTGAGTCATGGGAGAAGAACAGTGAGTGGAGCCCCCACCATGCTGTGTTAGACACATGTGATGAGCTAGAAATAAACTTCTTTTGTGTTTAGACCCCCAAATTTGAGGATTTGAGGAGGGTATGTGGGGCCCCCTGTCACCGTGTGTTAGACATATATGGCGAGATAGAAATAAACTTTTGTTGTGTTAGGACTCTGAGGTTTAGGGATTTGTTTGTTACTGCAGCATAGCCTGGCCTAGCCTGCTTAATTCATATGCTCAGGAAAGTTGTGAGCCACATACATGCAGGGATTTCTGGCTGTGGCTTACCAGACACCTGAGGAGCCTCAGAGAAGCAGCTATGAGAAGCCTGGTTTATGAATCATGCTTCTCTTACTATGAGGGAGATGGCAGGTGCGCTGGTTCCCATAATGCTCCAGTCAGCTTTGTGATTTTAATCAGAGGTGGCAAAAATGCCATTTAGATGTTTAATTACATTTTTCAAGGACAGCCAGTGTTAAAGTGTAAAATTCAAAAAGCCTTAATGCCTGGAAGGGATAGAAATCAGTGTCCTTAATTTTTTTCTTTGAAAAACACAATGTATACATTTTTTTAAAATTTCAGTGCACTTCCAAGTTTTCCAATCTAGAGGAATGTTCGTGGGTGAGTTGTGAAAGAGATGATTCCGCCCAAATGCAGTTATCAGTGGATGCATTTCAGAAATTATTTTGTCACCAAAGGACATTTGAAATGACTCATCCATACTTACCATTGACTAATTTATTTTTTATGCAGTTTCAAAGAATGTCTTAAATATGATTTCCTGGCTGTCTTATTTCAGATCTAAAAGTATCAGACCTAGGTTTTGTCCTGAGGGCAGCATGTTCACTCTTTTACTCTGACTTAAACAGAAGTGAAGCAGGAAGCATTTTGCTCTGGGCAGAGCTGTGCTGTGATCTTAGGGGACACGTTGGCTATAAATCCAGTTTCCCTAGAGGTTAGCAATCAAAGTTCTCCCCCTCTCATACTCAGACGAGTGATATGATGATGATAAATTGCTTGGACATGACTGCCCCTAGCACTAGTGTGATGAATTATGTTGTTCAGGACATGACCGAAGATTCTCTATTGTCAGTCTGCAATACAGAGTATTGGCAGTATTCATAAATAGCCTTCTGCCAATTGCAGTCTCTGCTTTGCATATTAAATTCTCTAGTTTCATGGGTCATGGTTCTTAGTTCTTAGTCATCTTAATCTTCCACTGAATTCACTTAGATAACCAACCTTTTGCTTTTTTTTTTTTTTCTGGTCTCTACTCATTAAAAGGGTGGGATGTGCTCAGTTGTGTACAGTAAACATTGACTCTTCACAGAAACTGTTAAAATAGTAATTATTAGTCCTTTTCACTAAATCCAGAGTAATAACAGCTTAGCTTGCAGTGGCTTAATTGGGTAATTATTTGGCATTTGAAAAGCACTTTGAAGAGAATGTTGGTAAATATTGTTAATTTAATGTTCTTTTGTGTAATTGAAAGCCCATTGCTACTGTAAAATCCTCGGTGTTATTGTGTGCTCACAAAGATTTCTTTCTTCAATTGTTGCTTACTATTTTCAAAATTACATGTGTATTGATTTTTACAAATATTTTAAGTATTTTCATAAGCTCTCAAAGTTATCTCATATTTACATCTTCACACTTCTACCTGTCTCACCTGTTACATTCCTTACCTACCTGAAAAGTTTAAAATATTATCAGTTTTGCTTTCTAAAAGTTTGGAGGAAAGAGAAAGCCTGACCCTCAGATTCAGGGGTATTTCACATCAGAACAGCTTCTGCATATGTTGTGTGGTCTCTGCTTAACTTTTCAACAAGTTTTTCTATTATGCCCTGACAAATCGCTGAAATAAGGTTTTGTTTGATCTGAGTTCATACCCTGAGCTATCACCTGATTGTCATCAAAATTTGTTAAAATTGGCCCTTTTTAATAATTACATATGCCTGGCCATCCCTTTTGACAGATTCTCTCTTGACTTTGTAAATCCAGACCCCTCAAGTGTAATTAAGGGCCATTTCTGTGGCTTAGATTAGACAACCTCCATTACTGACTCTGTTTGCTGGGGCTGCATACCACCAACTGGGTAGCTTAAACAACAGCTTTCATTTTATCATAGTTCTAGAGGTCAGAAGTCCAAGATCAATACGTTAGTAGGTTTGGCTCCTTCTGAGGTCTCGCTCCTTGTCTTGTAGATGGCTGGCATCTTCCCCTGTCTTCACCTGGTCTTTCCTCTGTGCATGTCTGTGTACTCATCTCCTCTTCTTATGAGGACACCAGTCCTATTGGCTCAGGGTCCACCCTGATGAGCACATGTTAACTTAATTACCCCTGGAAAGACCCTATCTGTATATATGGTCACATTCTGAGGCACTGAGGGTTAGGATTTCAAGACATGAATTTTTTTTAGGGGAAGCACAATTCAGCCTATAATGCTACCCTATGCTAGCAGTGGTCACTGTTTGGAAACTAACATTTTGGGGTTTATTTTCTTTGATTTTCATATTTTCAGATATGAATCTTTGCAGGATCTACTCAGTTCAGGAACTGCTCCTTGATACTACTTGGAGGAGAGCTTCATGCTTGTGATTTAGAATAGTTAAATAATTAGATAAAAATTAAGGCAACATAATAAAAGGAATTGGATAGAATTTATCAAATAGTTTACCAAACAATGTTCTTAATCAAGTATACCTTGCAACCTGAACTACAAACCTCCAAATATTTGCTACCACGACTTATTGCAACAAAAATATTTTATTTTCTCTCTGAATCAAAAATTTACTATGATTAGTCTACATACTTACTTTGTAGCATCAAAAAGAGCAAAAGGATCTACAGTACTTAGTTGTTCTAGCTCAGCTCTTCTCTCTATAAAGTGGCATCTTATGCTTGTGTTGCTTAAAAGTGTTGTGTATCATTGTACCCAATTGTGTATTATCATACTATCAACTGAAAATATCTAGCAAAAGTCTCTGAAGAGAGGTGTGAATCTAAGAAGTTAGACTAGTGATTATAGTCAAAGAAATACTGGGAGATGTGAAAACATAAAAGGCCTCCGATTGGGATTATTTGTCCTTATCTGTAATGCATTACTATCGTTGATTCTGACAAAACTTTACAATGTTCTTTCAGAATAGAATGATAGGATGGCCAGGCATATGTAATTATTTAAAAAAATCTTTTGTGGTAAACTGGTAGCTAGAAATATTAGAAGGTTGCTACATGGGTATATAAGAGTATATAAGTAATACTGGGGTTTTGAATGGACTGCAAAACATTTTCCCTTTAAAAACTCTTTGAAATTGGAATTTATCATTGAAGCAGAGTGATGGATATATAGGGACTCTCTCTATATTTATACATTTTTTTAAATGCTCATAATGAAAAGTTTAAGTAAAAATTATTTTTTGGAGGCCAGTGGTGGAGGCTTATGCCTCTATTCACAGCATTTTGGGAGGCCAAGTGTTTGAGACCAGCCTGAACAATACCGTGAGACCCTTTCCCTACAAAAAAATGGGGAAAAAAAAAGTTAGCCAGTTGTAGTGACACACATTTTCAGTCCTAGCTGCTTAGGGAGGTGAGGCAAGAGGTTCACTCGAGCCCAGGTGTTTGAGGTTACAGTAAGCTATGATTCCACCACTGCAGTCCAGCCTGGGCAACAGAGTGAGATCCTGTCTCCCCCCCAAAAAATTATATATATTATTTATAATTTATATGAGTGTGTGTGTGTGTGTGTGTGTGTTTCAAAAAAGAAGAAATGAATGAAATGTATAGCTTTTTTTGATGCAAAATGTATATGTTTTCAAGGACAGATTAAATGAGGTACACATGCATATGTAAGACAGTACACATGTAAGTAGAGTGTGGTTTTAACTACTGATTGCTCCACAGAAAAGTATTGTTGAAACTCTTATTCAAGAATGGCTACGAGAGCATCTTTCCTTGTTTTGGGCTAGGTTATTTGAAACATGTTTTTGTTTATCATTCTCTGGCATATGACATATCTATTACATCTCCCAGTTAGAGAGTTTCCAGATCCTCAGGCTACAGTTCTTCCAAGTTTTATCTTTGACTTCAGAGCTTGTCCATTAGCCACTGTACAGATTCATTGAACATAGGAATTTAAGAGGCCCCTTGTCTCCAATGTGCCATGTGTAGTTAGTACCTTCTGTCCAATACCTTCTATGGAAATGTCTTCTTTTACTGCAGAAGGGATCCGCCAGGCTGACTTCAGGGAAGAAAAGTTCTTCCCCAGTTGCTCGGAGGAATAATACTCCAAAGTCCTGTCTCCCGCTGTCACAGCCAATGCCTATCCAGTCTCCCAGCCTCCACATCTAGGATTAGAAATGTCCTGGGACTTGCTTGTGGAGTCTCATGCACATTTCTGCTGAAGTCTCAGGCCTGACATAGATTCCCTTTTTCTTCTGTACTGCTTTGAGTTTGCCCCTTAATCATTCAGTCAAGTGCATCTTAAAGGGAGTTCCTCTTTCTCCTGTGTGCCAAATATTCTGGAGAAGTTCAGTGAATAAATAGTAAAGATTCTGCTGTTTCAAATACTGACATTACTAAGACTTTGACTTGGGGCCATATTTGATCTTATGGATGTCCTGGGAAGAAGACTCTTGCAAATAGAGTTGCAATGCCCATTTTTGATGTTCTTCCTTCCTCCAAGGCATTATTTTTTCACTTTTTGTCAACCAGTGTATTTGGGTAGAGAAATAAAAATATTTTAAACCAAGAGTTCCAAATTTAAAATGATCTTCATGAAGATTCTATATATCTGTCTATAGAATTTCATTTAACTGTTAGATTGTTTTGTGTGTGTGTGTATATATATATATATATATATATATATATTTAAAAATAGGCCAGGCTCAGTGGCTCAGCCTGTAATCCCAGCACTTTAGGAGGCCGAGGCGAATGGATTACCTGAGGCCACAGGTTCGAGACCAGCACAGGCAACTTGGCGAAACCTCATCTCTACAATAAATCAAAAATTAGCTGGGCATAGTAGCACACTCCTGTAGTTCCGGCTACTTGGAAGGCTAAGGCAGAAGGATCACCAGAGCCCAGCAGGTCGACACTGGGTTGACCGTGAGTGGGCCACCACACTTCAGCCTGGGTGACAGAGTGAGACAACAACTCAAAAAAAAAAAGATATATATATATATGTAATATATGTATATACCTTTACTATCACGTATTCTTGCTATGGGGAGGTCAAAAAGATGAATTTTTAAATTATTTTTTATAGATCAGAATTGTAAAATATTTCTATGTGGAATTTTCATAATATATTAAGTAGTGACACTGTAGATATTAATGAACCTGTTTCCACATATTTATTTAGTAATGCCTTGGCCAGAATAAGTTTACATTAAATGTTATTGTAGAATATAAATATATATTTTATATTTGATATACTTTAGAGATAGTCTTCCTCTGTTGCCCAGGCTAGGGTATAATGGTGCAATCAAAACTCACTGAACCCTCAACTTCCTGGGCTTAAGCAATGCAGTTCTCTTTCCTTAGCCTTCTAAGTAGCTAGGACAAGTGCATGCTGCCATCCAGCTAATTTTTAAGTTTTTTTTTTTTCAAGAGATAGAGTCTCCTTATGTTGCCCAGGCTGATCTCTAATTCCTGGCCTCAAGTAATCCTCCCACCTCAGCCTCCCAAAGTTGTGGGATTGCAAGCATGTGTGACCATGCCAAACCTTAATAATATCACAGCATTGACATTAAGAAAAGTTTCTTATATGTTGTTTCTATACAAAGAATGATACGTTAAACTTTCAGATTTTAGCCTGTAAATATTGTAAAGCATAATAAGTGCCTGTACTATGACTAACCATAAGGTCTTGGTCCATATTCTTTATGCCATACATTTTATTTGTATTTTTAAACTAACATCATTTAAACTAATGTCGACAACTGCAGGATCAATAAGAAGATCCAAGCATTAAAACTAAATGATAGCATTCTCTGCTTAATTACAAGTTAAGGTTGTATTTCTGATGAGTTGGGAGAGATGATATCGCCAGAAAAGGAGATAAGTCTTTAACAGGTCAAAGAAAAAGAATACATTACAAGACATTCAGTATAATTTTCTTAAATTCTTGTGAAGCTTGATTTATCATCTTCAAGAGTATTTGCTATGCCTGTGACTACATTTATCACTAATTACTTAATGTTTTTCTTTCTTTTTTCTTTTATTATTTTAAAATTATGAGGCACATGTGATGATTTGTGATGATTTCTTACATAGGTATATTGCATGAGGTGGAGTTTGGGCTTCTGACAAGCCTGCCCCCCACCCAAGGGTGAGTATGGTGCCCAGTGGGTGGTTTTGTATTCCTTATTCTCCCTCTCCTTTTTTAGCAGTGCCCAGTGTCTGTTCTCATTCTTGTGCCCATGTGTGCTCAGTGTTTAGTACACACTTAGGAGCGAAAACATGCAGTATTCAGTTTTTTGTTTCTGTGATAATTCGCTTAGAATTATGATCTCCAACTGCATCCATGTTGCTGCAAAGGATGTGATTTCATTCTTCTTTATGGCTGTGTACTAGACCATAATGTATATCTTTATCTAGTCCACTGTTGATGGGCATCTGGGTTGATTCCATGTTTTTGCTATTGTGAGTAGTGCTGCAGTAAACAGATGAGTGCAGATGTCTTTTTGGTAGAATAATGTCTGTTCTCAGAAGTAAGATTGGTGGGTCAAATGGTAACTCTACTTTTAGTCCTTTGAGTAATCTCCAAACGTCTTTCCATAGGGATTGAACTAGCTTACATTCCCACCCCAAAGTGTAGAAGCTTTCCCTTTTCTTTGCAACCTTTCCAACATCTGTTGTTTTTGGCTTTTTAATAATAGTCATCCTGAGTGGTGCAAGATGATATCACACTGTAGTTTTGATTTGCATTTCTCTGATGATTAGTGATGCTGAGTATTTTTTCATATATTTTTGGAAGCTTGTATGTCTGTTCATGTCTTTTGCCCCTTTTTAAGGGTGTTTTTGTTTGTTTCTGCTGATTTTTCTGAGTTTCTTTTAGATTCTAGATGTTAGGCCTTTGTTGGATACATAATTTTCAAATGTTTTTCTTATTCTGTGAGTTGGCTCTACACTATTGGTGGTTTCTTTTGCTGTGCAGAAGCTTTTTAGGTTGAAGAGGTTTTATTTGTCAATTTTAGTTTTTGATGCATTTGCTTTTGAAGACTTGGCCATGAATTCATTGCCAATGCAAATATCCTCTAGATATTCTCTAAGATTTTTATAGTTTGAGGTTTCATGTTTTAAGTCCTTGATCCATTTTTAGTTATTTTTTATATATAGTGATAGGTAGGGCTCCAGTTTAATTATTCTGCATGTGGTTAGCCACTTTTTTTCAGCACCATTTGCTAAATAGGGTTTCCTTCCTCCAATGTTTGTTTTTGTTGGTCTTATCAAAGATAAGATGGTTGTAGGTCTGTGGGTTTTTCTCCCCAGGTTCTCTATCCTATTCTATTGGTCTATGTGTCTATTTTGGTGCCAGTACCATGCTGTTCGGCTACTGTAGCCTGTAGTAAAGGTTGGAGTCTGGGAATGTGATGCCACCAGCTTTGTTCTTTTTGCTGAAGATAGCTTTAGCTATTCAGGTTATTTTCTGCTTCCATATGAATTTATAAGTATTGCCTTTTTTTAGGTCTGTGAATAATGTTGCTGGTAGTTTGATATGGATTGTAATCAAATCTGTAGATTGCTTTGGGTAGAATGGACATCTCAGTGATATTGAGTCTTCTAATCCATGAGCAGAGGCTGTTCTTCCATTTGTTTGTGTCATCTTTGATTTATTTGAGCAGTGTTTTTTGTTCTCATTGTAAAGATCTTTCACCTCTTTAGATAGATTAATACTGACTCTTTTTTTTTTGTACATGTGTGGCTATTGTGAACGGGATTGTTATTTATTTGGTTCTCAGTCTGCTTGTTGTCTAGAAATGCAACTGATTTTTGCCCTTTAGTTTTGTATACCAAGACTTTATTGAATTTATTTATCAGTACTAGGAATTTTTTGGTGGACTCTATTAGGTTTTCTAGATATAGAATCATATCATCTGCAAAGAGAAAGAATTTAACTTCCTCTTTTCCTATTTGGATACCTCCAATTTCTTTCTTTTGACTGATTGCTCTGGCCAGGACATCCAGCACTGTTAAATAGGAGTGGTAATATTTTTCTGTAGGCTGATTGCTTCTTAAATTTAGCCTCATTCTACACAACAATATCTATAAATCACAGGTTTTCAATGTTTATTCCTTTTTTTCCCAAAGCACATTAAAATAAATACTTGTTGAAAACATTTGAAAATGTTCGTGTACCACCTAAAATCAATTTGAATCACCAGTGGAGATAGATTGGATAGATAAATAGATATAAATAAAGATATTGGATATATATACAATATATCACATATATTGGGATTTTTTTGGTACTTATTTTACCATCCACTAAATAATAAAATTATTGTTCATTACGTTGGCACAAAATTTTCGGAATAGGTTTTGTAGTTATACTGTGATTAGAAACTGTAAAAACTGTGTGTGTGTGTGTGTGTGTGTGTGTGTGTGTGTGTGTGTGTGTGTGTGTGTATTTAAAGAGAGAGAGAGAGACAGATAGACAGATGAAGGACCATATAAGCTGTTATTTGAGAAATAGCCCGCAATTTTCAGTTGCTTAGGCAGTCAGCATCATTTATTTGAGGGCTAATAAAGCTGCATTATTTTACACTTGTGTCTCCATTTTATTCTTATGTACAAGCAGTATAAAGAATGATAATAAATAATTAACAATCTGGAACTTCTGGGTTATGAGGTAGTTTTACTTCATTCATCTGTTAGTAATAATCTGTTGTTTATAGTAAAGTAAATACTGTAACATGGTTTATTTGAGGATGCTTTGCCTAGTGGGACGTTCGAAAAAGAATTATATAGAGAGCAATATCAATAGGTTTCACATTCTTTGTCAAGAAATGCTCTGTCTGATTTTCTACTATACGTATATTCCCATTCATTTAATATCTAAACAAATTGAAAATGGAGAAGCTCCAGGAGAGGCTATTTAGAGCCCATTTAACACTTCTTCAAATAGACTCCTATAACTTGTATCTGGAAGGAAGTTTAGAGGTCACTATGTTCAACTCTTTTGTTTTATTAAGTAGAAAACTGAGGTCCACAGACTAAGTGATTTGCCCAAAGGCAGGCTTTTAGCATATCAGCTCTGTTTGTAACACTTACACAGTTGGTAAACTTCTCGTTTTTCTTCGTCTTAGAGAAATGGCGGTGTTCAGAAGAGCATTATGTTGTCCTGTCTGTGTTCATTCTTCCATTTCTGAAATTTAGTAAGTTTTACATTAATTTTTGGTGATACTCAAGATATTTTGTATCTACTATTACTTGTATCAATAAAATGTTAACCTGTTGAATTAGGAAATTAACCTATTACATTAGGAGTTATTTATTTGCCTTTAATACACTGGAATGAGATAGAAGAAACTGATATTTTTCTAAGTGATATCAAGATATATTATACAGAATAAATATAATTTATGTTCTTATAGCAGGTTATGTGTGTGTTTAAACATTCCAAATTCTGGATTTTTTGTCTGTGATTATGTCTAATAATAATAAATAGATACTAAAGAATATGCTGATAATTTAATAATAATAAAAACTGATAAATAATAAGCATTACATTGTAATTATAAGATAAAACCTGATAATTAAATGTAATGGAAGTACTTTTTGATATTAATACGTAATAAAAAAATGAAATGAGTTACTGTAAATAATAAGCTAATAGTGAGAATTTAATTTCACAGATGCCTAAACAAGAACTTAAAGAATAAGAGAGCAGGTGTCCTAGAGACTTTACCTATGAAGTTAAAAATAACTGCAAAGGGAAGACGGTTAATTTTGTTTATATAATAGGTTTATACTGTATTGCTCCACAGCTTGTTGGTGAAAGTCGCTTTGAGCACTGAGAGAATACATCCTTACCCTCACTGTGTCCAATTTTAAAAGTGCTATTACTTCTTTTTGGAAACTGAGCCTTGCAGTAGTTTTGAGGTCTCCCAGGCCCCTACAATCTGAGAAAGAGAAAATTGGCAACCATTATCTTTCAGAATGCTGCAATTTGCCATAACCAAGAAGGCAAGCAAGTCTGTTAATAATACAAGAGACATTGCCAGTTGTCAATTCTTCCACTGTTAACGCTACCAGAGAGTACATATTCCAGATCTGCTCACCTGTGTTTTCAGACCCACAGCAGCTCTGAAATCTGTGCATTCCTTCCAGTCAAGTTAATTTATTCTCCATTCATAAACATTTACAGAATCCTGCTATGGGCCATCCATTGTGCGAAATGCTGGCTGTGATGCTGTTCTCACTTAAACATTGAGCAGAGAGGATTCCTTGAGAGTCATTATAATCCATTCGCACTTCTCCTGTGTGTCCCCAGAGAATGCCAAAAGATTAGAGGTCCCTCAAATAAACACAATATCTTGCCAGTCTCTGAGGTGTGTGTTATTTGTCACCGACACATGATAGTCATTTTACACCGTGGTTTCAACCATGGAAAGCAAAACAAGGTGACTACTGGGGGCTGAGCAGTGCTTTTCTACACAGGAATTTCTTTTTTATTCTGGCCCTTGACCGGATGCTTAAGGGGAACAGGTCTGCTCATTCTGCTCTTAGCAATAAAGAACAACGTCCAGCTTCCACACTCACCGCTGGAAGCAGCAGAGGCACCTGCGGAGGAGAGCTTTCCTCCCAGGTCCTCCTGTTCTCCTTGCTCCCTTGAATGGAGCTGTGGCCATGTTCACTGTTAATATCTTTAGTGGCCTTTCTTCTTCCCAGGGTTAAATAATGTAGCGATGCCATCCAGGTTACATGCACTCCATTTCTATCTCACAGTCACTATGTTTAGCCCTTGAGATGATTATTAAATATTTCTTCTTTAAGAGAACTTTGTTTGGTTACTCGCACCACTATGTAGTGCTAGTGACTTCAAAGTTCTTTGTTTATCATAAAAGTATCCCTTGTGTGTTCCTCTATGCTGTGTATGGTTTCTTGTGAACCTGATTAAATTGTAAACTCCTTGAAGACAGGAACCATGTCTGCTGTTTCTGTCTATACCACAGACAGCAACTGACCTAACTTAATACTGTTGTGTGAATTCTAAGCAAACAAAAACCTTAGCCTCTTGTAAAAGGACTATATTTAATTAAGGGTTGTACAGCAACCTGACTGCAAAATACATGGACCTTTTGAGAAGTAAAATGCTTTGCTGTGAGAATCACCCCTCCCCCCCCAACTTTTTTAAAGCTCTCGTATCACTAGAACTTGACCCCATCACAATTCATCTTAAATGGTAATGCAGTGACAATGAGATGATTTCTCTGGAGAATCTATGCTAATACTATTAAAATGCTCTTACAATGTCAAAATGATTGCAGTGGAAGCGTGTGGGGACTGTGCTTATGCGATTATGATATTATAGTGATGGGCGATTACCATAGGAAACTACTAATTCAACCCTGCAGGGACTTACATTATGAAGCCATTATAACATGAGATTATAATGACACAATAACTTGGATGCACATTCATGATGTGAAAACTAAAAGCTAATTTGAATGCAAGTCGTATTTCCATTAAATTGTAATTAAACACTGAAAGCAATACTTGTGTACATTTGAGACAGAGACATACAATTCAGAAATGGAATTGTGGGTAAAGGATGCATGCCGAGTTTAAGCTGAGAAATGGCTAGAAGCCACTTGCAGCTCTGACCTTTAGTATTTACTGGGTGTGAGAGCTCTCATCAGAGTGGCTTCTCCCTCTCTGCTGATCCTTTAAAGTAACCAAAAACCATAACAAGACAAGACAAGGCTGGATCCAGTTCCCATTCTTGTTACAACCACTGACTGACAGTTGTAGCTTTCTTGTTGCATGTTTGAAGTGGGCATAATAGTTCCTTAACTCCTTCCATCCAGGAGACTAAAGCCAAGTATTTTTTTAAATGGAAAGTCACCTTTTTTATATACAACAAAATTAATCCATGCTCAAAGTCAGACAAAACAGATAAGCACAAAGAAGAAAAAGAAGATTAAAAAAAAACTAAGAAAAAATTCTACCTCCTAGAGATTATCTATATTAGCATCTCTGGGCATTTTATTTCAGACTATTTTCTATGCATAGTATATACATTTTCTTCTTCAAAAATTAGCATTCTACAATACTTTTAAAACCTACTTATTGATTCTTCTCACCCCTTCCAGTTGCAAGATCTATTTCTTATCCGAGAGAATCCAGTTGATAAGTTTTGTTTGTTTTTTAAAGGTCAGCTCAAAACTGGACGATTTTACATGTCACTTGGGAAACTATATTTCACTGTTGGAGAATAATATTTGGGAGGGTTTATGCTCTGCATAAATCAGTTACAGAGTGGATCTATAATAAAATTTTTTAGATTCTACTAGCAATACTATATGCAATTAACATTTCTCTTTGTTTAGGAAGCAGTGGTGACTTTGAGAAGTCATAGAGTTCTAATTTGTTCTCAAACTAATAATTATCATATGATTTAGATAAACACAGATTATGAAAAGCTATGGAAATTTACTACTGTACAGGACTTGTTAGATACACCTCTGCATTCGCTTGTCTAGTTGTTATAAGGACACACAGTAACTCATTATGTATTCCCTTCTAATTATGACTCAAAGTGGTTATTGCTCCTTGGTTTAAATATAGTTGAGTTTTTGTTATTATTTGCTTGCACTTAGCTGTGCCCTATACTTCAGAGTTCTTTTTATTACCACTTCTTGCAACAACCAAATTAGGTAGGTAAGTCTAAATTACTAAAGTCCTTGTTTGTATAATTAGGAAAAGGAGAGCACAGTGCAATTAAATCACTGGCTTCATATCATCCAGTGAATGGTGGACAGTGGAAATGGGATTAGATTTTCTAGTCCTGGATTACTGTAGCCTCTTTTTTAAGGCTAATGTGTGATGTTACCTAAAATAGTACTTCCATATTAATGGAGATAAGAATAACTAATTGTGATATTCATAGTAAATGCCTACACAGCTCATAATAAAAAAAAAAAAAACACTGGAAAAACAAGTTGAGAGACTCATTTTTGATTTCCAGTTTAGGCTATCTGACTTTCAAAAGATTAGGAATTCGGTTTTAGCATCTAAAAATGAAGCCATCAAATAAAATGATCTTTATAGTCTCTTCCAGTTAAAAAATTATAATATCAAATAGTATTTAGCATTATTTGAAACTTAAGTATTCTCATTATAAGCATTATGCATTTTAATATGTAATAATATATTTTACCTACCTTAAAACCATTCATCTAAATTCAAAACCATATGTTACTTGACATTTAATAATTTGACATGTTTTAGCAGTAGATTTATAATTTGACAAAATGTCTTTAATTTAAGAAATGTATTAAAATTATTAAAGTTGCAGGTTTAAATGGAACTCAAAAAGAGGTTAAATTATTGTCCTTTGCTATATCAGCAATATTGTTTTTTGTTTTTAACTTTTATATTTTGTAGGGATGAGGTGGAGGTCTCAGTATATTGCCCAGGTTGATCTTGAATTCCCAACCTTAAGCACTTCCTCCTGCCTTGGCCTCCCAAAATGCTGGGATTACATGCCTGGCTACCATGTTGTTAATGTATAGTTAAAATTATAATAGAAGGAGATTGCTGCTTGCATAATTATGCAAGTATATAGATAAATCGTCATATCGAGTAATATTTTAAATATATGACTCATGAATTCTTAGGTGATAGCAATGATTGAGGTGCCAAATTAAACTATGGTGCTAAACAAACCTTTCTTAGTGTGCTTTATTTTTATGAGGAAAATATATAAGCAATTTATATATATATGAAAGTTAATTAAAATTTGTTATTTGATGACAGAGACTTTGTCTAATTTTGTGAGGTTTTTTTCCTAGAGAACTTAGAATTTCATTGGAACATTTTCTCAGCCTTTTCCAAGACTGGGAAAAAGTGATTATTGCTGTCTGACATATGTAGTCTTTGCAGATTTGCCCTTGAACCCTTGTAGTAAATCAGCTTTTGAGAGTAGAAATAAACTTTTACTTTCAATACATCAAAAATTAGTCTTTCCCCAAAACATGCTTTCTTAGGACTAGGCAAAATTTACTTTGAGTTCTTATTTAGATCATTAATAAAGGATACCTCTAAGTAATTTTTCTCAAGCTTGAAGGTCCACGAAGTCTCAAGAAAATTTTTGATTTTGTCTTCTCAATTTTTGATATTCTAAATAATTTTAAGCATATTCTGGATCGATAAGTCCATTGCCATAAGATGAAATTATTTACATCTCCACTTCTTTTTAAGACTTTATTAACACCAAAACATTACCTAAGACAATAGCATTTATCTTTTCTATGCTTTTTTTTTAACTGTGGTCTTTGTTTTCCTAGGAACCATGACTGCATTTCCCAGGATGTCAAGAGGTGGTTGAATTGAGAGATTGGTATTATAGTCTGATAAAATGGTTAAGGCCCTTTAATTTCCTTAATGAGAAGCAGAGTTGGTTTATAAACTAGACCATGTGTGATACCTGCATGTGTGTTTGTTTTTCAGAGTATGACTATAGACTCTATACCAGTGTCCTATGGGTAAAGCCAAGAGTCAGGACTTGTTCTGAGTTTTCTAATCTTTCACATTTCTCTTGTCCTGCAGTCTGTACTGTGTCTTCAACATAATCATCCTACTCCTGATATTACCTCCTTAAGATTGGTGCCTCCCAGATTAAGGAATAGAGAAGGAAGCAGTGGTAATAACTTAGCCAGGAGGACTTGCTGGCCATGCTGATTCACACCAACAATCCCAGCACTTTGCAAAGCTGAGATGGGAGGATTGCTTGAGGCCAAGAGTTCAAGAACAGCCTAGGCAACATAGCAAGACCTTGTCTCTACTAAACAAGCAAACAAACAAACAAATAAATAAGCTGGATGTGGTGGTATGTGCCAGTAATTCTAGCTACTCTGGAGGCTGAGGTAGGAGGATCACTTGAGCCCAGGAGTCTGAGGTTATGGTGAGCTATGATTGCACCACAGCAGTCCAGCCTGGGCAGCAGAGTGTCTCAAAACAAAACAACAACTAAAAAAAGCTCAGCTAAGCTCCTGATAAACCAGTCAATCAAAGCTAGGAGATTATGCATCGTGATAAAGTGGAATTCTTGTCCTGTGTTCTTTAATTTTAAAAAAAAGACAATGTATATTTTCTTTGGTGCACATTTTAGGTGTCAACTCTTAAAGGGGAAACCTCAAAGGTCATGGTTGTTATTCTATCTGTAAAGTTCTCCCAGGGGAGGCGTCCAGGGTCTATAGCAGTATGTTCTGCCTCTAGAGAAAGTGGACTATGGCTCATCATCCTTGTCTGAACACTAACCCCATTTCCTCATTGGTGAAATGGGAACAATAATAACAAAAGTGGATTTCATCTAAAAGTACATGCTATGGTCCAGTCTTCCACTGATTTTGATGACTCACCTTGTGTTGATCCCTTACCTACTTCCCCGGGACATTAGGAGATTTAATTAAAGTGTACAGAGTGTCTCAGCTCTACAGAGAAACACACAGCATTATTATTGTAGATAACACTTTTGATATTCCATAATCTCTTGAAGGTAATGAAACCAGCGATACAGAAAGCTGAGAGGCTTTAATACAGTTGGAGTTTTGTGAAGACACATCCAGACAATGTTTTATTCATAGCAGTCATCGTTGTGAGTTCGAGAGTTCAGAATCAAATCACTGAACTTTCTAATTGTTCTAAGTATTTTGATTTTCTTTTTTTCCCCATCAATAAATAACTTTTGAGAGATCAGTTAAGTATTCAAGTCATGCTGGCTGTAATCAACTTTCGAGGCTTTCCAATTTTTTCAAACTATGATCATTACAACACTTTTGTAAGTGAGAGGGGAGATAAAAAGAGAGTGCTTATCCAGGCCTGCCTTTCTGCTGAATTGCAACCCTGGGCTAAGATCCCTGAGGGACAAGGAAAATGGTTTTAGTTTCCTAACTCGTCTCCTGGCTTTCTGTTTCTTCATCAGTCAGCCCATATTCCAACTGTTCATTTAGTCGTCATCGGAATACAGGTCTCATCTGTTGTCAGAGTTGTCCACTATGGACAAAACAGGCAACCTGTGTATGAGCCTCCAGGAGCTGCTTCAAAGTCTTGAAACATGCTCTTCATTGCTTATGCCAGCAGAATGTCTCAGTGAGATGCCAATTCCTTCGGAAAGCCTCAGTTACTCCAGTATCACTGATTGTCGTCTAGACCCATCCTACGAGGCCTTGCCGCATACCGCTTTCCTCACATTTACTGCACTCGGCTTTATACGGTGCATCCCATTCATATAAACAAAATGTCACTCTCTCATGGAATGCTTGTCATGCGCCAGGCACTGTATGGGGGGCTCCTCAGCCTCTGAGAAGCAAGATAGTTTCTTTTTTTGAAATGTTAATTTTAAATTTTGGGGGTATAAGTGCACGTTTGCTACATAGGCATCTCTCGTGCTAGTGGGGATTGGACTCTGGTGTCTCCATTTCCCAAATAGTGAACATTGTGCCTGATAGTTTTTGAAACCCCACCCCGCTATGTCTCCCCATTTTTAGTGTACCCAGTGTCTGTCATTTCCATCTTTATACCACAAGTACCCATTGTTTAGCTGCCACATGTACATGAGAATATGGGGTGTTAGCTTTTCTGTTTCTTTCTTTCTTTTTTTTTTTTTAGTTGGAGTCTCACTCTGTCACCCAGACTGGAGTGCAGTGGCCGCTCCCGGTCACTGCAGCCTCGACCTGCTGGGCTCCGGTGATCCTTCCGCCTCAACCTTCCAAGTAGCTGGAACTACAGGTGCGCACTACCACACCCAGCTAATTTTTTTGATTTATTGTAGAGATGAGGTCTCACCAAGTTGCCCAGGCAGGTCTCAAACCCACAGTCTCAGGCAATCCACTCACCTCAGCCTCCCAAAGCGCAGGATTACAGGCTGAGCCACCGAGCCTGGCTTCTGTTTCTTAATTCACTTAGGATAATAGCCTCTACCTCCATCCACGTTGCTGCAAAGGACATGATTTTGTTCTTTTTTGTGACTGTGTAGTATTCCATGGTGTATATATACCACATTTTCCTTATCCAGTCAATTGCTGATGGACACATAGGTTGGTTTCATGACTTTACCATTGTGAATAGCACTATGATAGTCCCAATATGTGATCGCATACAAGTGCAGTTGTCTTTTTTATATAATAATTTATTTTCCTTTGGGCAGATCATTAATAGTGGAATCGTTGGGTGAGTTGTTTCTTTTTCATCTTTGTTTCCCATCATATCCTCCTTTGAACATAGTAGATCCTCAGCAAACATTTACTACACTGAATTGAAATGTACGCAGGTGAAATCTGCGCCTGCCTGGAAAGCTGGCTTCTTTGTTCTGAGAACTTATGGCCCAAGCTACTCCTTTGGATCTGTGAGCCAAAGCAGCTTTTTTTCATAGTTCAAGAAATAACAACAGTTGGTCACAAGCCTATAAAAGCCACAGTGCTCATGAAAACATAGGTTTGCTTGTGACTGAAATGACATTCCATCAGTATGGGACTGAAGGATGGACAGAGCCAAACTAAGTGCCTGCTCATTGACTGAACACACAATTACTGAGCATCTGCTTCTGGCCAGTCGCTGTTGTAGCTTAGAGTTGGTACTTACTGCTCTGAGTGTAGGAGTGGACCTAGTCATCAAAACAAAAGCTAGTTGTAAGTATGACTCTCCTTTAATAAAGCAGTGCATGACATTACTCATAGGGTTGTCCAGGTAGGCAGGAGGTCATGTTTTAGCCACTAAAGCAGGATGCGGCTAGAATCAGACTTGGAACACCTCTGACGCTCCCTGAAGTGACTTTTCAGAACTTTGTTTTTTCTTTTTTACACCCAACAGGCTGGGCCAGACCATCTAAAAACAGGTAGCTGTACTGGTTCTTTTAAACTCTGAATTAGCAAAACAGAGACACCAAAAAACAAGAATTTTCTAAAAGAGAATACTGTGTGGTCTTCAAAATAAAGGGCCTTAAGGTATTTTGTAGAAAATACCTTTGAGATACACTGTGTAGTATTAATATTATTTGTGCAACTGTATCACAAAGACTTTCTGTGATTCAAAGAAGTTTTTAAAAAATTTTTAATGTTATTTTATTTTATGTTAGAGACAAGATCCCATTCTGTTGTCCAGTCTGGAGCACAGTGGCGTGATGATGGCTCACTGCAGCCTCAACCTCCTGGGCTCAAGGGATCCTCCCTCCTCAACCTCCTGAGTAACTGGGACTGTGGATGCATGCCATCACACTCCAACTAATTCTTTTTTTTTTTTTTCCTATAAAAATTAGTTCTCCCTATGTTGCCCAAACTGGTCTTGAACTCCTAGGCTCACATGATTTTCCCCACCTCACCTTCCCAAAGTGTTGAGATTATAGCCATCTTGCCCTGATAAAGAAGATTATCTTAAAATTTAATGACTCTAAAAAGGAAATTAGTTTGGTTGTCCTCTACATTTAAAACATTAGCCTAGGTTCTGAATCCAGTTTTACTCCTTGTAAAGGAATGGCTATGACCATGACTCACCTGCAGCAATTTTACTAGGTATTTTTAGTTCCCTGGTTTTCAGATGACTTCCACCAATTCAGATATGAAATGCCCTTGAAGATGAAGTCACTTGCTGTTATTTTTATATGCTCAAGATTCTTGCTTTTATAATACCCTTACCCATGGTTTTGCAATCTGTGGTTTCAGTTACCCATGGTCAACCACAGTGCAAAAATATTAAGATATTTTGAGAGAAAGAGAGAGAAAAAAACCATATTCACATAACTTTTATGGCAGAATATTGTTATAATTGTTCTATTTTATTAGTAGCTATTATTGCTAATCTCTTACTGTGCCTAATTTATCAATTAAACTTTATCATGGGTATGTTTGTATAGGAAAAAACATAACCTACATAGGCTTCAGTGCTATCCACAGTTTCAGGCATCCAGTGGGGGTCTTGGAACGTACTCCCTGTGAATGAGAGAAGACTGCTGTATTTAGTAACAGAAAGACTATGTATTCCTACATAGTTGGCCACAGAAAAATAAGCTAAAATGACACATTTGCTATCTTCTGAGAGCTTGGAGTATGAAGATATAGAAAAGTTGAAAAACAAACATAGCTTCGGAATCCATAGTCTAAAGATTTTTGGAAAAATATTGTCTATGCTTTTTAATAAGTTTTAGCTCTGCGGATTTAGGGAAATAATGTTGTAACATTCCAGACAAAGAGATGTGCTGTGGTCTCAGGATTTTAAAAATCATTTCTTTTATTTTATAGAGACAGGATCTTGCAGTATTGCCCAGGCTAGTGTTGAATTCCTTGCCATCAGCAATTCTCCTACCTCAGCCTCCCCAAATGCTGGAATTATAGGCATGAGCCACCACACCCAGCATGATCTCAGAAATACATTAAATACACATTCCAGGAAAATGTTTAACCCTCTTCTAAAAACTTTCAACCTCTATAGTCTACACATTTATTTTGTTATTTTCTGGTGCTGATTCTACTTCTTTATAATTTATAATTTCCTTGCTTCAGTTTTAATTTTGGTTTCTTCATTATATGCTTCCTTTGCGCAAATTCCCTGAAATCCTTCGTGGATAAAGCCAGATTAAAAACAAGCAAGCATATAAATGTTGCTTAAGTACCTACTATGTGCCAGGTACCACAGAGAGCTGAGGACTGAGAGACGAATAAGACATAGACTCACCCTGAAGGAGTCAAAGTCTGGTGGAGAGACATAAACAGAAGAACTGCACAGTCTCAGTCAAACCTCAGGTGCTATTAGAGTACCTAGAATTAGCACATTACCCAGATGGCTTGAGCAACAAGAAGAAACAATAGGAAAAGTTTATCATTAGAAGTGATGCCTAAGGCTGGGTGCAGTAGCTCGTGCCTGTAATCCCAACTCTTTGGGATGCCGAGGCCGGAGTATTGCTTGAGTCCAGAAAAAGAAAAGGATTAGAGAAGAGGCAGAGTGGGAGTGGGTTGGGTTTTAGGAGTGGGTTGGGTGTTCAAGTTGAGACCAAAAATGTAGAAACCCATTCAGAGACCTTGATTCAGGGAAAAACATGTGGATTCCAGGGAAGGGCAGGTAGTTCAAAGTAACTGGAGCACCGAGTGGGCTCAGGGGGCACACTCAATCTCTATGTTTAGATTTGTTTTTTTCTTTTTTACTTTAAACATATGGGGCAAATTCAGGGTTAGGTACATAAGCGGTCATCGTACAGGTAAAATTTGGTACTCTTACTGGTGTTATGTGCTCCCCCCTCCCCTGGCAGTGTCCCACTACGGCCAGTTCCTTTCTTATAGTATTATGATAAATGTTCAGGGTCCACTTATGAGTGAATACATATAGTACTCAGATCTTTGTTTCTGTGATAAATCACTGAGTATTATCGGCCTATCAAAAGTGGACTGGGTAAAGAAGATGTGGTACATTTATACAATGAAATATTATGCAGCCATAAAGAAAAACAAAACTATGGGCTTTGCAACAACTTGAATGGAATTAGAGATTTGTCTCTTAAGATTAGGAGGACTCAGGGAGAAACATGTTCCTCTCTGCATTTTCGAAAAAGCACTGTGTAGGCTTCCTAAGGTGAATGAGAGAGATGGAGAGACTGCTTAGATGCTCTTATAATCAATTGGTGAGATGATGATGGGTCTCACAAAGGTTGTGACTGAGAGGATGAAGAGGGAAAGATGAGTCAGAGAGTGATTAAAGTGGTGGAAGTTATGGGATTTAGCAGCTGAATGGATATAGGTGAGGCAAGGGTCTCGAATTAAATACAGATTTGTTTGTTGTATTTTTTGTTTTACATGATCATTCATACATGCAATATCAGAGAGAATGTAGACATTTCAATGCTGTATAAGGGCGAAATATGGTGCTACCTGTAAATTACCAGGAGCTGCACTTGGCACACAGTAATTATCCAATAAGTTTTGTATATATTGTTGTTGTCGTTGTAGGCTAAACTGGATGTAATTAATCTTAACAGAACTCTCTAGGCAATGCTGTTTATAATCAATATTTGGCATTCTCTAAGCAGAACCTGGTTCAAATTGCAGCTTTTCAGCACTGTGATACATTTCTTAACTTTTCTGGACCTCAATTTCTTCATAAAATCGCAACCTGGTAGCATTAGTGAATATTCAAGATAAGTCTACTCAAAGGAAAGTGAATCAGTATATAAAAAAGATACCTGTACACATATGTTCCCTGCATCACTACTCACAATAGCAAAACCATGGAACCAACCTAAATGCCCACCAACAACTGAAAGTAAAGAAAATGAGCCAGACGTGGTGGTTCATGCCTGTAATCCCAGCACTTTGGGAGGTCAAGGCGAGAGGATTGGCTGAGTCCAGGGGTTGGAAAACAGCCTGGGCAACTTGGCGAGACCTCATCTCTTCAATAAATCAAAAAATTAGCCAGGCATGGTGGTGTGTACCTGTGATTCCAGCTACTTGGAAGACTGAGGCAGAAGGATCATCTGAGCCTAGCGAGTTGAGACTGCAGTGGCTGTGAGCATGCCACTGCACTCCAACCTGGGCGACAGTAAGACAACAACTCAAAAAAAAAATTTTATATATATGCATATATATATGTATATATATATTAATTTACACACACACACACACACACACACACACACCATGGAATACTACGTGACCATAAAAAAAGAATGAAATCATGTCCTTTACAGCAACATGGGTGAAGCTGGAGATCATTATCCTAAGTGAACTGACTCAGAAACTGAAAACCAAACACATGTTCTCACTCATATGCAGAAGCTAAATGATCACAAAGATGGAAACAGTAGTCACTGGGGACACCAATAACAGCGGAGGGGGTAGGGGGATTAGGGTTCAGAAACTACCTACGGGACACAATGTTCACTATCTGGGGAATGAGCCACCTGAGACCCAACCCCTACCACTACACAGTATGTCCATGTAACAAACATGCATGTGTACCCCCGATTTTAAAACACTAAAATGTGTTTTAAAATCTCTAATAAAAAAAAAAAGAGAGAGACGTAAAGTGCTTTAAGTGGAGCTCAGTAAATGAACAAAAGGCATCGTTGTTGGTGCCCAGCCTGCAAGTGAAGTCTGGGAGCTCTCTTATTTTTGTATCTCCTATACACCCTACCTGCCTAGCACAGTATTTTACACTTAATAGATACTCAATACGTGTCTATCAAATCTATAATAACTTTTAATTTCATCTTTCTTTTTCTGCTAATCTTCCAAAGGCTATTCACCCACTTTTTTTTTTTTAAGGATGTTTATGGTTCTATTATGTAAGGCATACTGAAAATGTGTTGTTCTTGCTTCCTGGTATTTACTTCAAAATACGTGATGATCCACAATTCGTAATTTCTGACACTTTCCTCTAAAATGTCCCCTTGAAAGCCTCCACATATTCACCCCTAACCCCATACCTGACTGTGTTCAAGTGGGATCTTGGTCCTGCTTTGGCATGACTGTGATAGGAATTACTTAGGCTACTGAGCCTTTTCCAGAATGGTGATGAGATTCCAAGACTTTCACCAATGTCAAAATCAGCTCACTAAAGACTGACTCAAGCAGCTTGCATGTGATCAAAATGAACCACAGCCACTTAAAAGGCACGTGATTTGGTCTGAAATATTTGTACACAATGTCAAATCTGAGGCAGGACCAGCAATTAGCAACTTTGTGATAACAAAGACTTTGAAATAGCTCTTAGGTTAGTAAATCTTGATTTGCCTGTGTGTTTTGGTTAGGGGATTTTAAATCTCTGTTCTATTATTTTACCTGCGACATTGGTATAGGCATCTGATGGGTTTATACTATTAATATTAATATTTTCCCATTTTACTTCCTTTTGCTGGCGTGATAGAAAAACATAAAAAATGGGAAAGTACATTAAATTGTTATTAAGAGGAAAAAATGGTCTATATTTTCTCCTTCTACCACTCAAAGATAAACATAACACTTTAGTATCTTCAGTTGTTAAGCTTCCCATATATGTAACTATATATACATATGTATAGATATATATACATACACTCTGCATAAATGTATCATACTTAGAATAGTTTTTAAGTATTTTTGTATCTTGCTTTTTTATATAAGAATGTTTTTCTGCATCATTAGCTATTCTTTGCAAATAGAATTTGAATGCTTACATACAGTTCTATCACATATGTAAACATTCCTATAGTATAAGACATTTGTTGCTTTTATGAATTATGATGCCATAATGAAATCTTTGTGCATAAATTTTTTTCAGGTGTCTAAATATTTCCTTGAGACAGATTCCCGGCAGCAAAGTAACATTTTTAAGACTCTGGATACATATTGCTAAACTACTGTTCAGAAAGTTGGGCAGACTAGTGCTGTACCAGCAGTTGTGTATAGGAGAGTTGTCATAACACCACGCTAGCTCACTACGGTCTTGCTTATTTTCACAAACTGGCTGGATATTTCATAACTGTCTCCCAAGTGATGTTTTCTATTGGATCCTGGCAATGTGACTCCTTCTGCTAACTTTTAAGAACTAAGTTACCATTTAAAATGGAAAACTTTTTTTTGAAGTATGAAGCTAGATTTCTATTCATAAAAATTTTCAAATGGTTATTTGGTGTTTCCTGCTTTGCTAGTGTAAGTTAAGCTTTTAAAATATTGCATATATTTGTGTATATAGTGTATTTTTTTTATTATTCAGTGCTGTTATACAAAACTGAAATCATACATCCTTCTCCCCACAATGTTTTGGGGCTTATTTGGCAAGACTAATTCCAGGTGAATATCTTAGTTATTTAGTATTTGGACATTTAGACAGCTATTTGAAATTTGGACGGTTTTTCATTATGTTGCATCCAAAGTAAATTGCATCATGCTTCAGGTTGAGTTCATAGGCACGAGAATTGTATGTGTGCAGCTTCTACTGTCTTCATTTATCATTAAGTTTAGGCCAGGCACAGTGGCTCACCCAATCCCAGCACTTTGGGAGGCGGAGGTGAGAGGATTGCCTGAGTTCAGGGTTTGAGACCAGCCTGGGCAACTTGGTGAGACCTCATCTTTATCCTGTTGTTCCAGCTACTCAGAAGGCTGGGGTAGAAGGATCCCCTGAGCTCAGCAAGTTGAGGCTGCAGTGACCGTGATCCTGTCATTGCAGCCTGGGTGACAGAGTGAAACTTCAGCTGAAAAAAAAAGGCAAAATTTAAACCAGACCTCACATTTGTCTGGACATAAAAGAAAAACAAATTATTGGTAGGATATTTTAATCCAGTGAGATTGGGGCATAGTTCTACACATTACATGCCCAAGTCCCTTGCAAACTTCAACGACAGAAGAAAAAGCAAAAGCCTCACTGGAATTATAGCAAATTGTGCTTTATTCACTTTGGAACAAGCTTTTGGTTCTTTTATTTTTTAATTAAGGCCTAAACTAGTTAACTTTCCTTTTCTCTAGTTTAGTTCTGTCTCACCAATGCAAATGCTGAATAGCATATAAGTATAAAGAATAAAAGAGACCTTGTCCCACCCCCACCCTGGTGAATCAGGTCGTCAAATGGAACATACTGCTAAATCACATTAGATGATATATTCGCTATGAGGATCCTCAACCCCCACCAGTTAATAAGTTACTTAGATAAGCCAAATCTGTGTGCAAATGAACCACAACCCTCACCAGTTAATACGTTACTAGTGTAAACCAAATCTGTGCACAGATGAACATGCACCTCCTCACCACTTAGTATGTTACTAAGATAAATCAAATGAGAACTGACCCCTATAAATTAGTTCTTATTCAACCATTCCTGTTTCCTTGATAGTCCTTTCTGTTCCCGCCTTGCATCTCAGCATCTTTTTCTTCATCTCTGGCCAGCTGCTGGAGATATCCATAATTATCAAGTAATAGGATGCAAATAGATTGCAAAGTAAAACTGGAAACTTTAAGCAAAAATGCAGTTTGTCAAGAAGCTAATGAGAGTGATGTTGGGAAAATGCAAAAATATATCCAAACTCAAATGAGGATGTGACAGAGTTAGACCCTAAAGACCCAGGATGAAAAAATCAGCATGGATAGGGTCAGGATGAGTGTGCTTCAAAACAGATTAAGTTACATAATGACCAGTTACTAGAGGACCTTGATTAAAAAAAAAAAAAAGATAAAGCCTTCAAAAATATTCTTTCAAAACTAACCTTTTCTTCACTGGGGTACAAAAGTCAAGTAAAGAATGTCATATTATATAATTTTGTCAGAAAAATTATCCTCTCTCCCTCTAAAATCTAACACTCAGCTAATTCTTTGTTCTAAACATTAGGACATACTTGTAATTATGACTTATTTTGATAATTTTTTAATTTTTCTAATTTAAAATCTTAAGCCCTTTTCAAAAGGACTTATTATTTATTGTTGATCTCTGTATATTTTGGTTATCTATGCTATGTAACAAACTACCTGTTCAGGCTGCCATAACAGAATACCACAGACTGGGTGGCTGATAAACAACAGACATTCTCATGGTTCTGGAGCCTGGGAAGTCCAAGATCAAGCCCTCAGCAGATTGGGTGTCTACTGAGGACCTGCTTTCTGGTTTGCAGATGACCATCTTCTTGCTCTGTTTTTACACAGTGGAAGAAAGGAGGGAGCTCTCTGAGGTCCCTTTTATAAGAGGACGGATTTTACTCATGAGGGCTTTGCCTGATTACCTCTCAAAGCCCCACCTTCTAATACTATCACTGGGGATTAGAGTTTTAACATATAAATTTTGAGGGACCACAAACATTCAGTCTCTAGCACCACCCCTCAGCTAGAGGTTAAAAACAACCATTTTATTATCTCCCATGATTCTGTGGGTTGGCCAGGCCCCACTGGGTTGTCTGTAGCAGGACTTGCAGACCTTTGAGATCTTGACTGGACTAGAATGTCCAGGAATGCTCACTCACTTACCTTACGGTACCTTCACAGAGACAGCTGCAAGGCTAAGCTCAGTGGGGATGCTGGGATGCCTGGGAGCCTATCTCTCTCACTTGCAGGGCCTCTCTTTCTCCATGTCTAAATTTATAGCATTGCAACTCAGCGTTCCCCAAAAATAAAAGCTACCTCCAATGTGTGGGTCTCAGACAGGCATAGCATCATTCCACCACATTCTGTTGGTTAAAGCGATTTGCATTCAGCTCAGGTGCAGCATGACAAGAGGATCCTCAAGGATTTGAATACTGGGGAGTGTGTTCACCGAAGGCCATCAGTGTGAACTAACCCACTATGTTCAGCACGTTCATTTCCAAAGGCACTTCCAGTACCAGCTATCCATGGATAACGAGGAGCTTCTGTAGCTGTCATCACTTTGGTGTGTCACTTCCAAAATCCAAATGAATTGGAATGTCAGTCACGACTGTCAACATACTTTTAACAATCACAGGCCTCAAGTGTAGACATTCTTTTACAGTACAAGCAAATTACATTTTTATTCCATTTGACTTATAAACTTCAGCCCCCTATTGTTAGTTTTTTTAAAAAGAACAAGTGTAGGTTTATTTACCCAAGGATACTCAGCAAACATGGGGAAAGTAATTCTGAGTTTAACATATAATAATAGTTCTGAACATTTGTATGGTGCCTCTTTATTTAAGTAGTGCTTTTAGGTCCCATTTTTAGGTCCCATTTTGAAAATGCTTTTCATTTCAAATCCTATGTAGTCAATCAGGCAGATATTATCCCAGTTTTCAAGTGAGGAAGCAAACTCATCAGAAGTTTTTAAATGTTTGATAGTTATGCAGCTAGGAAATGTTGAAGCCAAGTCTCTCCATTCTAGAGTTTTCTTAAACTTTGAAGGAGTCTCACTCTGTCGCCCAGACTGGCGTGCAGTGGCCACTCCCAGCCACCGCAGCCTCGACCTGCTGGGCTCCGGCGATCCTTCTGCCTCAGCCTTCCAAGTAGCTGGAACTACAGGCACGCGCTACCACACCCGGCTGATTTTTTGATTTATTGTAGAGATGAGGTCTCACCCAGTTGCCCAGGCAGGTCTCGAACCCACAGGCTCAAGCAATCCACTCACCTCAGCCTCCCAAGGCGCGGGATTACAGGCTGAGCCACTGAGGCTGGCTTCTCTCTCAATCTTAATCTCTCTCTCTCTCTCTCTCTCTCTCTCTCTCTCTCTCTCTCGCTCTCTCTCATACTACATGTATATGTTGGTATGTCTGCACTTGTACTGAGGATGCCAAAAATATGTATACATATTTTAAGAGAGACTATCTAGGTATTACCTTTTGAAGTTGAATTGAATTACGGCAGCAATGTGTAGTATGACGTTTGCTCAAAAGATGGCGTTTCAAATGATAGCTAGCATCACCATGTGACAGGTGACAGTCAAAGAAAATGGTGGAAGCATAGTTGTCATTCCAGGAGCACAAGACAATTTTGAAGTGGCATTTTAAATTCAAAAACGATGTAGAAGTATGACATCAATGGAAGTGTGAGTATTCAACAAAACCTCCAATATGCTAACAATTGCACACATTTATGATGAGTTTGAGATTCCTGGTTCTGTGTGTGATGTGCACAGGGAAGACCCAGGAGGCTTCACACAGCAGCAAGTCCTGCAGTAGTTCGCCATCATCAGAAGTATCTGGATGCTGATGTGAACCACTTTGAGCACCTCTTGTAATTGCAGACGTCAAACATGACTTGTGTTCTTCTTTTGTTATCAGTATATATTGAGTATTGCAATTTTAATACAGTTTTTTCCTTTCTTAAAATGCATATACATTTGTGGCACCCTCTATATATAAAATATATATCTAAAGAACTATTCTTCAAGTACAGCCTTCATTGATAATTAATGATCTATAGGAAGTCAATAATATCCAATTCAACAGATGCATGGACGTCACCTAGAAGATATCTGGTCCAACCTCTTTATTTCACAGATGAGAAAACAGGCATAGGGTGGTTAACTTACTTGCCCCAAATCAGCAATTTGGTAAAAGAGCCAAGGGGTCTTCTTCCCACTAGATTGTGCCACCTCAAGAATATCCTTCCAATGAAATTGCGAGAGGAATACAGACGTGTTACATGATTAAAACATTAGGTTGTGATTTGCCAGGAATCAAAAGTAACACACATTTTAAGCTGTTTAGTGATGAGGTACAGTTAGGGTCCCAATGTGCAATTTGTTCCAAGTATCGCTGTTTCTGGGAGACAACCTATTTCTAGGGATCCATGGGATAGAAAATCCCCTCTAGAAAAAGCTGAGAACTGCCTGCAGTGTGGAGAGTTCTTCATGAAGGAAAAGAAATTATAA
The DNA here is from genome assembly GCF_000164805.1 of Carlito syrichta. Taxonomy (NCBI): domain Eukaryota; kingdom Metazoa; phylum Chordata; class Mammalia; order Primates; family Tarsiidae; genus Carlito; species Carlito syrichta. The sequence goes on along the minus strand of NW_007252278.1, from coordinate 318,723 downwards.
CCATTGTACTCCAGTGACTTGGCATATGTTTCACTCTCAGGAATATATGTTCCTAGTGAAATCAGAAATTTTACATCAAACATTCTTAAGCATTGAATGTGGAACCATCTTCGGTGAGTGAAAAGGGCAGAGATGAGATCTCAGTTTTTCAAATTAAGTAAAATTTAAAGGTCAGTTATTTAGACAGTGTCTTGGTAATAATATTGCACTTGTCCCAACTCTAGGATGTTACTATAGTGAGTAGTGAGTACTGCTGCATTTTGATCTGTGTAGAAATACTGTTTTCTTCCTCCCTTTCCCTCTCTTCCCTCCAGGTCCCTCCCCCTTTGCCTCCCTCCATCCCTTCTTTTCTTTTCTGAGCAAGAACATTTTTGCAGTTGGTGGAATAAACAGGTAACAAATTCAAGAAACCAGTAGTACTAGTTACCAAAGTCTGCAGCGTGTGTGACTTAAAGGGTTGACCAGGCTGGGTGCAGAGGCTCAGGCTTATAATCCCAGCACTTAGGGAGGCTGAGGTAGAAGGATCACTTGAGGTCAGGAATTTGAGACCAGACTGAGCAAAGTAGGGAGACCCTGTCTCTACAACCAGGCAGGTGGAAAGATGACAAGCCCAGGAGTTAGAGGCTGCAGTGAGCTATAAGATCCCACCACAGCACTACAGCTTGGATGAGACCCTGTCTCTTAAAAGAAACAAGCAAAAAAAAAAAAAAAAGAGAAGGTGGGGAGTTGACCAGATGGCACATGTGTGAACTGAAGAGTCAGTGACATAGCCACAAGCCTATCTCCTCATGTGGTATCTGGCTTTCATAATAGCTTGAGTGAATTGACTTGCCAGTTTCAATGAACCATTCATATCAAGGAACTGACTCAGAGGAGGGGATGTTTTCCAGACTGACCTGTCTGTGAAGGCCCTTTCCAGAACTATCACTCCTGGATACATCTCTGCCACAGTCCTCATATGTGTTTAGAATTTGGAACCATTCCCAGGTTTTCTGTCTTACTTTCTTAGCCAAATTGAAAAAGAAAAAAATGCTCAGGAATGAAACCTACCATCTTCCTCCAAATACAAGTTGTTCCTTTGTATCTGAATAGTTTTGCTTTATTTATGTTGCGGTTTGAAGAACTTGCTGGGTCCTGTTATTGCTCTGTATACCAAAGTGGTTGGATTTTTTTTTCTCTTTTTTTCAGGCAAGTTTATTGATTTGTTTCTGACAGTGTTTAATATTAAAAGTTATAAATCTACCTGCAGTAGAACCATTTCACCATAAATATCTGAGAAAGTGGAAATGTGGTGACTGCGTGCCAGGAGGGGCTCCTGGTGTGGCCGTTTTCAGCCACTAGACCCAGACTGCTTGATAGAGGCGGGTCGCGGGATTTGAACCTGCACATGCGATGAAAGTATTCAAACATGCTTTTAAGAAAATATGATGCCGTTCAAAAAATATTTTTGTCACAAATCAAATGTCAGTGTTAAGTGCAATGTTTATAGAGTGCAGCCGCATTGTGTGATGTAACACATAAAAAAATAGAAGTGATGATATATTTGGACCAGACAGCACGTTCTTCTTAGAAGTCCACTTATTTGGAAGGATGCTTTTATAGTACCAGCAAGTCAGTAAGTCCAGTCAGAAAGTTCCATCTGCTCTACCCCTGATTGCTTCTGCTTTCTTACCATCTCCACTGTTGGTGTCTCAGACTAAGCCACTATCTGATTTTTTTCTGCACGGTAGCGATACCCTCGTCTTCTCACAGGTATACTGGGTGTCCGCACTGTCTTCCATTCTCTACGTGGCTGCAAGGCTATTCAGTTCTTATCTCCTCCTGCATAAAACCTTGAAATGCCTTCCCCGCTCCCCTTTTTAAAAAAAAAATCAGTTAGGGTTTGTTTAGGGAAACAAAACAACTATGAGTGAAGTGGAACAAGGAATTTATGATAGGGATTAGACCTTTCATGGTTGTGGGAGGGGTTGGGAAAGTAAACTGAAAATCAATTCACCAAAAATCAATGTTCTAGCCAGGCATAGTGACTCATGCCTGTAATCCCAGGAGACCGAGGCAGGAGGATTACTTAAGCCCAGGAGTTCGATTCCAGCCTAGGCAACATAGTGAGACCTTGTCTCTACAAAAAATTTTAAAAATTAACTGGGCATGGTGGCACGTGCCTGTAGTCCCAGCTAGTCAGAGGCTGAGGTGGAAGAATTGCCTGAGCCCAGGAGGTCGAGGCTGCGGTGAGCTGTGATTGTGCCACTGAACTCCAGCCTGGGCAACAGAGTAAGACCCCTACTCAAAAATAAATAAATAAATAAATCAGTATTGTAATTTGACCATTGCATTTAAAATTGTAAGGCTAGTACCTTTAACCAAGGTCTTGGGCCGGATATCACAGAGGCAGGTATGGGGGAAGAACGTATGTCTATTAAATAAGAAGAATAGTGCACTGCATTCAAGAGAAACCCCACTCCTTCACAGATATGATATGATTCTGGAAGTCCTTCCCTCTGGAAGGTGAAATGAAACTAAAAAGTAGGTCCAACCTAGGCAGACAGAATCATCTTAAGCATATAGGCTGGGGTGAAAACATTGTGGAGAAATCTGAATGAGATTTAAACTACTCTTACCCTCAAACGATCTTCTTCCACACTGTCTTCAACAATTAGACACATTTTCTAAATATTTTATAAAATTTAATTTATGCATCCATTATTAAAATAGACCAATCTTACATACTATTTCTGGCTTCCAGCTGTGTTGTAGGACTGTTCTCTGATTCTCTTCTCTTGTCTCCTCTTGCCCCCTTTTTGTCTTTCGGAACTCCCATGTTCCTTTTTGATTCTAGACCCATCAGAATTAGGAGGGTTTTTTCCTTTGACCAGGCTGTCATAGTAATTGCAGATTATTCTCAGACAACTCAGGTTTCACATCTGAAGTACAACAAAGCTTTCGGCCAGTGTATTTATAGTGTTACCTACTACTTTTCCCACTAACTGCTGCACGGGAATGGTCAATGCTGTCACTTCCCATGCATGCTCTGGAAAATACCAGAACCCTGCTTTTTTATTAGCAGTCACTCCTGTCTGAGCCATTGTAGACAGCAGCTCTTATCGTGAATTACTTCCCTCCCTGTTCTGTGAACTCTCATCTCCTTGGTGGAAGATCACCAATAGCCCCTTGCCTGTGTGTTGAGCAGAGGGCAAACTCGAGGCTGACTGCAGGCCGAAAAGGGCTTCTTAGCAGCACAGGAAGCATGAATTCTAGATACGCACTTTACCCCAGTCAAAGACTTACTCTGGCTTGGAGCAGTGTTGACTACAGCGTCTTCTTTAATCATTTCTCGTTCTTTGAGTGTGGGATACACTGTGTGTGATCATAACATGCCAACCAGTTCTGCCTGAGAGCATTAGAGGAATTTCCCTGAAGGGATGACATTTCCTAAGTGATTCTTTTTTTCACAAAGACTCACAGCTTGTGAGCTTGAAACGTACCAACATTGCTCTTTCAAATAGGCATCAATTAAATATGCAATTTGGTACTTTTCTAGTAAAAGTGATAGCGTTTTATCAGTTTATCTCAGTTTCTGCCCCTCTGTGACTCCCTGGAACACATCTGTAAGATGATCAGCCAGAAGGAAGGAAAGAGCAAATTAACCCACATGCAAGATTGTATCTATTATTAATGGTGCTGTGACTTCAACCACTGAAGGAATGAACTACATATTCCTTCCTCTCAGTAAAAAGGAATAAATCATTATTTTTTTATTTGTTTTTGAGACAGGGTCTGGCTCTGCTGCCCAGGCTGGAGAGCAATGGTGTGATCATAGCTCACCACAACTTCAAACTCCTGGGCTCAAGTGAAACTCCTGCCTCAGCCTCCCAAGTAGCTGGGACTATAGGCATATACCACCATGCCCAGCTAATTTTTAATTTATTTTTTTTTTGCAGAGATCAGGTCTGGCTATGCTCAGTTGATCTCAAACTCCTGATCTCAAGCGATCCTCCCACCTCTGATTCCCAAAGTGCTAGGATTACAAGCGTGAGTTACCATGCCTGGCCAGAAATAAGACATTAAACAGTGAGTTCCTAGACAGCACCAATGAAAAATGTTGCCTTCTGTAGTGACTGGCAGCTATATAGTGGTTCTCTGAACAGATACTGTCTGGTTTTATCATGGCCACCATGTGAATTGCCTGCGTGTTGGAAGTTTGGCTTGCAGAAAAGCACCATCAAACAAAAATCGATGAGTGTGTTAGCCACAAGTTCCAAAGTTCTCTGTCAAAAAGTCAAAATCAACCATTTATGCCTTATGAGCCAATATATCCCAAACACCTGAGTTCCAGATAATTGCTGAGGCTGTACATAAATTGGCCTATAATTCTGTAACCCTCTGACTTCTGACATTGTCTTCACCTTGTCCTATGTGTATTCTATACTCTTTATAAATATTCCCGTTGTTCCTGCAAATCATCTCCCCTCTGATAAGCCACTTCCTCTGAAAAGAAATAACTTAGAAAATATATAATAGTTCCTAGAATTATCGTAACAAAGCTACTATTTGTTGAACATGGGCTGTGTGCCAAACACTTCCACATGTATTTTTACCTGCAGTACCTAATTTAACTTTATTCTTATGACAGCCTCTGAAATGTGCTTTGTTATTCTAATTCACAAATAAGGAAACTGATGCTCAGGAAGTCAGAGACGGCCTTCAAAGGGATGTGGGGGGAGTTAATAATTCCAGAATGTCTTTTGAAGGAACAATTTGAGAGCTTTGAAAAACGCTGTATTTTCCTCAGTTCTCAGCTGGTTCTTCCCCAGCGTGCTCTGAATGTGTCTGGTCAGGGCTCTGGATGGAACTCTCTCTGATCCCGGTAGTGGTTTAGCTCTTGGCCATGCAGGTGTTGGTCATCAGCACTTTCCACAGCACTTTTTTCTTTCTAAGCCATATCCTGTCATTTAGGAAATGAAAGGATTTGTAAACAAAAGCACTGGAATTGGGCTTCTTGCTGTCACTGATAGAAATCAAATAGGTGCATACTTAATTTATGTTACAAATGAAAGTAAATCAAGAATAGAAAGGTCTTTGTCCTTTTTAGAGACAACAGAGTACAGTTTCAATAAATCACAGTCGCTTTATCATGACTAAGAATTTTTGCTCTTCAGTATTTTTGAAGTGTGTTTCTTCTGACTGTGTGTTCTAGACAATCAAATATCCCAAGTGGAGAGGTAGGGTCTTTTTTTTTTAATTAAACTTGGGTGTGCTCCCCCCAGGTATTTTGGGGGGCAGGTTCTGTGAAATCATGCAGGTCAGAGATCTTATCTTTTGTTTCTCTGTATCTCTAATTTCAGGTATATCATGAACCTACAATAGAGTTTGTTTACTTGGATAGTGAATGATGTGTGGCATGACCAGTAGCCTCTATATATTTAATTAAGCTGAAAAATAACAAATGAAGTGGTACTAATATAAGTGACAAATGATACAATACTGGTTTTGATATGAGTTTTTTATTATGAAGAGTTATTTCGCTTATTTGTTTTTTACTTCTTGAGACAGAGTCTCACTATGTTGCCCAGGATGGTCTTGAATTCCTGGACTCAAGTTATTCTCCCACCTCAGCCTCCCAAAGTGCTGGAATTATAGGCATGATCCACTGCTCCCAACCAAGAGTTTTTTTAAATGAAGATTATTGTCAAACTGCTGGAGAAAACATACCTATGACTAAGAGATATGATTAAGTGGAAGAAAAATGTGAACGGAACAGCGAGAAATATTTCCAGTAGATGAGGTTAGGACTAAATCAGGCAGAGGAGTCCCAGTGAAAGTGGCAGGGAGCATTTAACACCAAGTGTGCCACTTAGATCTGTGGTGAGGACAGACTCTGACCTTGGCAGGATAAGTGAGATTGTACCTCTAGTTTCATTGATTCACTTTTTTACATGAATATACATTCAAAGCCTCCCACCCTTTAGGGACAGAATTTATGTGATAAATTTTCTGATTACTATTTTTTTTTTCCAGAAAACCCTCATTTTAGTGCATCTCCTGGTGGTACCATCCAACATGTCTTCCTTAAGTGGGAAAGTCCAAACTGTCTTAGGTCTTGTGGAGCCAAGCAAACTGGGCCGCACCCTGACCCATGAGCACTTGACCATGACCTTTGACTTCTGTTACCACCCACCTCCTCCATGCCATGAAGCTACCTCCAAGGAACCCATCATGCTGAAAAATTTGTTTTGGATCCAGAAAAACCCCTATTCCCATAAAGAGAACCTTCGATTGAATCAGGAGACAGAAGCCGTAAAGGAAGAATTATTATATTTTAAAGCTAAGGGTGGAGGGTGTTTGGTGGAGAACACAACCTCTGGGATTAGCCGAGATATGCAAACATTGAAGAGGCTTGCAGAAGAGACTGGCGTCCATATTATATCCGGAGCTGGGTTTTACGTGGATGCGACTCACTCCTCAGAGACCAGAGCCATGTCAGTGGAGCAGGTAGAAAGCCCTAAGTTCTCTGACAATATTTGTTTATAAATTCAAGATAGGCTGAGCATGGTGGCTCACACAACCACTCTAGGATACCAAAGTGAGAACATTGCTTGAGTTCAAGACCAGCCTGGGTAACATAGCAAGATCTCATCTCTACAAAAAAGTTCACCAGATGTGGTGGCACATGCTACTCAGGAGGTTGATGTATAAGGTTTGCCTGAACCCAGGAGGTCAAGGCTGTAGTGAGCTGTAGTTGTGCCATTGCACTTCAACCTGCTTGACAGAGTGAGACCCCAACTCAAAATAATAATAATAATAATAATAATAACCAGAACCTTATAAATGCCATGGGCCTTAGAGGTAGCTAGGCATGCTGCAGAAATTTGCTAGCTAACAAAGACATCTGCTAATGGAGACCCAAATTGTTAACATTTTATAAAGAAAAAGTATTGAGGAAAGAGATCTTAATGCACTGGCCATTGAAAACCCCAACATGTTAATACTCAGACTTGCGTATCTGGGCTCGGTAGTGGCACCACAGCCTGTTTGTAAACCTCCCTTTTCTATTGTAGGCTTCAGTTATGCAACCTTAATCTTTTTTCCTGGATTTTATAATAACTCGCAATAAAGATTCACTGTAGGGTGAAACTTGGCAGGCAGAGACTTGGCACATTTGTGAATTTGTTTCGTTCTCCTTTTGCAAAACAGGAGAGGTGGAAGAAAATTCATTTCCCTGTCTTTGTCATAATATGATCTTAAGCAAGAATGAGCAAAGGAAGTAAATCTTTTTGGGGGGAAAAAAGAATAAGCTGCAAAGTTTTTTTGCATGTGTATGTCTCTCTCTCTAAACATACACATATCTGTTTATACATGCTTATGCATATATATGTGTATGCATATGTCTTTTCCATTGCTTGTTTGACAGGCATAGAATGTCAGCTGCAATTTTTGCAAAGAATCAGTTACTCCCTAAAATACTCTGGATTTCAAAATTTATCTGCATTATGTTTTCAATCAGGACTTAATTTTTAAAATATATTTAAGTTATTTAAAGACTGTGCTGATAACAGAGGATTATATATTCTTTTAAACACTTTTAGCAGTAAATATACTTGTGAACCAAAAAGTATAATCATAGAAGTATTGGGTGCTGTGAATTTTCTGTGCTGTCTAGGGTAAAGGACTGAATAAATAAGAGAGAATTATAATAAGAGAAGGTCATGTTGGGTGTGATGATGTTTCTGTAGACCCAGGTACTCGGGACACTGAGGTAGGTGGATTGCTTTAGCCCAGAAGTTCAAGTCCGGCTTAGATAACGTAGTGAGACCCCTGGCTCTTAACAAGAATTACTTGATACAGTTGACATAGATTCAGTTCAACAGCAGTCTCTCTGTATTCCAGATATTGCTTCTCAGGTTAAATTACAGAATTTTTTTCCTCAATCTGAATGCACTCTCTTTAAGTCACTTTTTTCCTCCTACAGCTTCCTAAAGCTGTGAATTTCTTGGTAACTAATCACAGTAAGATATTAACAAATCTTAGACTTAGAGCTACTTTTTGAGTTTGCGGTTTGGCCAGCAAAATGCCTTTCTCATTGGCCAATACTAATGGAATGAATGTTGAAACATTGTTAAAAGAATAAATGACTTAATAAATAAACTCATTCACATACCATGGTGCCTCTATTTTGATAAATTTCACAACCTGCAAATTATGTTCTTTCTCATTCTTCCATAGTTGACTGATGTACTTGTTAATGAAATTCTCCACGGAGCTGATGGAACTGGTATCAAGTGTGGTGTCATTGGAGAAATCGGTTGCTCCTGGCCTTTGACTGAGAGTGAAAGAAAGGTTCTCCAGGCAACAGCTCAAGCCCAAGCCCAGCTTGGTTGTCCTGTTACTATCCATCCTGGACGGAACCCAAGTGCACCATTTCAGATTATCCGAGTATTGCAAGAAGCAGGAGCAGACATCTCCAAAACAGTCATGTCACATATGGACAGGTAAGCAGGCTATCTTATAAACGGGTGCAAACCACCCTATGATGAGTGGATGATCAAATAAAGAATCAACAATAATCAGATCAATGCAACACCAACTGCCTAGAGAAAACCACTAACTAGAAACGTAATTGTACACCTAATCCTTAACTGGACCCCACAAAATCATAATAAAAAATATTGATTTTTAAAAAAAAAACTGTTTTGAGCAGTGGCAAAAGTGTCTTGATAGGTATAATGCAACAAATGGCAAGTACTGGAAGGTGGTTGAAGTTTAAACATGTAAGAATACACAATTTTTAAGATAAATAAATTCCAGGTTAAAAAGAAAAAAGAAAATAGTATTTACAAAGCTTTGCCACTGACAGTAATACAAGTCATTGCTGCCATTTTTTGTGCTCCTTCTCTGTGCCAGACAGTATCCTAGGTATTTTGCATAAGTCATTTCCTTCGTCTTACTTAATCCTTCATAACTCTTCAAAGTAGGTGTTACCGTCTGCTTCACTTCTTTGTGTGCTGGCGTAATATCACAGTTACTGCCAATTCTGCTTGCTCAGTATTTGCCAGTAATTGGAGCGATACATTTATCTACAAACACAAAGAGGAAAAGTCAATCGTTTTACCCTGAGAGAAAACCACAAATATAAATGTTCAAGTATGTGTCACCTGTTGTAGTTTGAATCTCTGCATTTGAGGAAATGCAATTATAAAAAATAATGGCAATAAGAATAGTATTAGTTTGGTGGTATTATGTATTAGTTTCCTATGGCTGCTGTAACAAATGATAACAAACTGGCCATCCCAAAACAACAGAAATGTATTCTGTCATTGTTCTAGAGGCCAGAATTCTGAAATCGAGGTGGCAGGGCCATGCTTGCTTCAAAAGCTTCAGGGGAGAATCCTTTGCTTCTTCCTTGTCTGGTAGATCCAGGTGTTCCTTGGCTTGTGGCTGCATAACTGCAATTTCTGCCCCTGTCTTCACATGTCCCTCTCGTCTCCATCAGTCTTCTTTTCTGTTTCTTATAAGGACACTTGTCACTGGAGTTAGAGTCCACCCACATAATCCAGAATGATCTCATCCTGAGTTCCTTTAGTTAATTCTATCTGCAAAGACCCTTTTCCCAAATAAGGTCACTTTCAGAGGTTCCAAGAGTTAGAAAATAGGCATATTTTTGGTGGGCCCACCACTCAATCTTTACATATTATGTTAGATACATAAGGACCAGCAAAATAAATGACTGTATAAACTGATGCCGGCTGCTGTTAATTTTATGAACAAGTCCGACAATGTTGCTAAAGTGAGTCATTAGCCTTTCGATTGAATTTATTAAAGAATTGATACAGCATCAGTGAGACTAATAATATATTACAATTACTTCTACTTACATATTGGAATAAAGCCATGTTAACAAATTGATAAATCCTGATCATTAGACCTGACATTCTGCTATTTAATGAACTAACAGTCCTACAGAATGTATTGATAAAATGCTTCTACTTAATAGAAATATTGTAAAATCCTGTGTGTAAAATATAGACTAAATTGTAGTTGTGGAAGAAGAGAGAAGTCAATATTAATGGGAAACTGAGGAACATCAAGGTAAAGGCAATCATCCTGGCAACTGTGTTGGTATCAAGAACTATACGTGGCTATCTTCAGGAATCTTCTAGTTGTATTGGTAAAATAGAGGGATGCTTCTACATACTGATCATAGAGGCAGTGCATCAGAATGTGAAGACTAGACTCTGGCTCCAGAGAGACCTTTAAATCCTAACTCTACCATTTTCTGTGAGATCTTAGGTAGTTTCGTTTGAATTTAGAACAATGTATTTCATAATGTTACCTTGTATGATAGAGAATATATATAGCACATTTATTCAATAAGTATGATACTTTTTAAGCATGAAAAAAGTATTGTGTAGCATGTCATACATACAAAACGGTGAAACCCTAATATATAAATTTTAAATTTATGAATATTATAGTCTTGAAAACATTGTATTCTGTGGTTATTGTGTCGTATATGTTCTATATATGTTCATTAAACTACAGTCATTGAGTATGGTGTTCAGATATTCAGTATTTCCACAGATTTTTTGACTGTTCAATCTATTGATTACTAAGAAAGTGTTATTAAATGGTGGATTTTAGTTTTTTCTTGTACATATTTTAACTTCTGCTTTATATATTTTGAAGCTATATTATGGCATACATACACATTGTTATATCTTCCTAAATCTTACATCAACAGATATTGAGCTACCTTATAAGTAGTAGTACAAGCCTTTTTGTTTCAGAGGCTGTTTTATCTAGTATTAGTGTAACTATATTTTTTTTGTTAGTATTACGTTTACATTTTTTCCATATTTTACCTTTCAGAGTTTTTATATTCTAGGCGTGTCTTCTGTAATGAGCAAGTGTCTAGTTTTGAGTTTCAGCCAGATATGCTCTGTCTTTCAAATGGCTTTAATTTATTTACATTGACTTGTTTTTTACATTGCCTATTATTTTGTTTGTTTGTTTGTTTGTTTTGAGTTGGAGTCTCACTCTGTTGCCCAGGCTGGAGTGCAGTGGCACGCTCATGGCCACTGCAGCCTCGACCTGCTGGGCTTAGGCTATCCTTCCACCTCAGCCTTTCAAGTAGCTGGAACTACAGATGCATGCCACCATGCCCAGTTTTTTGTGATTTATTGTAGAGGTGAGGTCTCACCAAGTTGCCCAGGTTGCTCTGAGACCCCTGAGCTCAGGCAATCCTCTCATCTCGGCCTCCCAAAGTGCGGGATCACAGGTTGAGCCACCATGCCTAGCCGTATGTTTTATTTTTATTCTCATAGTTATTGTTAACCCTTCTTGATTTCTTTTTATTGATTATTTTTTCCCCTCATTGTATTTTTCCCCTTTACTTCTTGGGAAGGTGCACAGCCAGCCCCCACAAATCTACAGGTTCCATACCCTTGGATTCAGCCAAACATGGATCAGAAATATTCAAAGAAAATAAAATTTTAAAATACAACAATAAAAAATAGTACACAAAAAAACCAATACAGTATAACAACTACTTACAAGAGGAGACCCCCCAAAAAACCAGAATTATATTTTGGAGCCAGCCCCTTGTAGTACAGGCTTCCCTTACCAGGTAAGTGTTTTAGGAGCCCATAGGCATCAGTGTACCAGCTAGCGTTGTGAGAGGCTGTGTTTTGGCTTCAGTGGATTTTTTTTTTTTTTTTTTTTTTTGGAGATTCTTTCAACACATTTGCCTATTTCATTATGGTTGATTTACAAGCACACCTGCCCACACCGCACTGGGTGTTCAGCACTTTTTGACCAAAAACTGCATGAACCTCGGCCCCACCCTCCCTATTCACCCAATCTCACCCCAAGTGACTTTTTTTCCCCCTGGATGAAAAAGGCCTCAGAGAGGACCATTTTGCTGATGTGAAAGAGTTTTTTTTAAAAAACTACAGAAGCACTAAAAGGCATCAGAATTGATTAGTTCAAAAACTGTTTTGAGCAGTGGAAAAAGTGTCTCCATAGGTGTATTGCATCAAATAGACAGTACTTTGAACACGACTGGAGTTTAAACATGTAAGAATAAATACACTTTTTTTTTTTTTTTTGAGCTGGAGTCTCACTCTGTCACCCAGGCTAGAGTGCAGTGGCAAACTCACAGCCACACCAGCATCGATCTTCTGGGCTCAGGCGATCTTTCTGCCTCAGCCTTCCAAGTAGCCAGAACTACAGGCGTGCACTACCATGCCCGACTAGTTTTTTGTTTGTTTATTTGTTTTGTTTTTTGATTTATTGTAGAGATGAAGTCTCACCAAGTTGCCCAGGCTGTTCTCAAACCCGTGGGCTCAGACAAAAGACACTTTTTAAAAATAAATAAATTCTGGGTTTTTTGAGTCTCCCCTCATATATACCATTTACATTATATTAGATGTTATAAGTAATCTAGAGATAATTTAAAGTATATGGAAGGATGCATGTAGGTTATATGCAAATATTATGCCATTTATATGACTTGAGCATTCACAGATTTTGGTATTCTCAGAGTGTTCTAGAACCAATCTCGGTAAATAGCAAGGGATGACTGTATATACTATTTCTATTCTTTTAGTTGTTATAATAGAAAATACAACATGTATTTAATTTGCCCAATTTTAAATTTAATAAGTATTTTTATCATCCTTCCTAGTAATACAGAGATTTTAGAATCCTTCAGCTTCAATCACTCACCATGTAAGTGACATACTATTTTTTCCAGAGTGTTGAGTCTACTTAATTTTTCAAAATCCCAATGATTTGGCCTTACTTTGTTGTTATGAAATATATAAATGTTCAGTGTTTACTTAGAATAAACTTTCTGTTTTTTCACGATTCCTTCTTGCATCTCAGGTCTTCATTCTGGAATTATTATTTTTTTCCTGAAGTACATAATTTCAAGTTTATTTTGTGAGGGCCCATGTTGGTAGTAAATGTTTAGATTTTGTTTGCATAAAATTTACCATATTAAGACATTTTGAAATACAGTTCAGTGTTAAGTACAGGGCACTCCACACGGACTGTGGCAACCGCCATTCCACTTTCTGTCTCCATGAACTTGACTCCTCTAGGTACCTCATGTACATGGAAACACAGAAAGCTTTTTGTGACTGTTTAAATGTTAGACTTGAAGCGTTTAGACCCACACAGGTGCTATAAATTCTGGCCACTCAACTCAGCACATGTAGATTTGTGGTTATGGGTTCTCAAGGAAGACCTTTTTTCTCAATTTCCCTCCCCTTCACCAAAAGACAAGACCGAGAAAGACATATACAGATACTCCTTGACTTAAAATGGGCTTATGTCTCAATAAACCCATCGGATGTTGAAAATATCATAAGTTGAAAATGCATTGAATACACCTAACCTCCCAAACATCATAGCTTAGCCTAGCCTACTTTAAACGTGCTCAGAATATTTACATCATCCTACAGTTGGGCAAATTATTAACATAAAGCTTATGTTAAAATAAAGTACTGAATATTTCATGTAATTTATCAACACTGTATTGAAAGTGAAAAACAGAATGGTTGTATATGGGTACTCCAAGTAAAGTTTCTACTGAATGTGTATCACTTTTTTTTAGGCGATGTATATATTATTCTAAATTTATTTTATTTTAAAGAGATGGGGTCCAATTCAGGATTAGGTATATAAGTGGTCATCATACAGGTAAAGTTTGGGCCTCTCTTCGGTCCCCACTTTGCCTGGTTTGAGATCAGGTACCCTTATGGATGTTGTGTTCCCATCCCCACCCTGACAGTGTCCCACTACTGCCAATCCCTTTCTTATAGTATGTTCAGTGTCTGCTTATGAGTGAGAATGTATGATACTCAGTTCTTTGTTTCTGTCATAAATCACTAAGTATTATAGACTCCAAATCAATTCAAGTTCCTGCGAAGTCCAAAATTTTGTTCTTTATGCCTGTGTAATATTCCATCACGTAAACGAGCCACCTTTTTTTTTTATCCAGTTCAGTTTTAATGGGCAGCACAATTTGTTCCATGTTTTTGCTATTGTAAATACTGCTACAATAAACATGCTTGTGATTTAAGTTCCTTTAGGTATATTCCAAGGAGGAGAATTACTGGATCATATGGAAGGTCAATTTCTAGTTCTTTTAGGAATCACTACACTGTTTTCCATAGACCGTATCACTTTTGTACCACTGTCAAGTCAAAAAATCATTAAGGCAAGGTATTATGGTCAGAGACCATCTGTCTCCAAAAACTCACTGTGGGGCACGTTTTTAACCTAGTTCATCCACAAGGGCACTGGCTTTGGGTGAGGGGCTACTCCCTTTACATACTTCAAATTTGATCTCCCACCCTGTTTAGACCCAAGCTCTGTTTCACTTGGTCCATTAAAATCCCCCAGGTGAATGCTAGCTCTAGGTCTCGCCTTGTTCCTCATTTTCTCAGCTTTCTGGTTGTTTCTGCTGCCCAAGCAAGTATCACTTTCCCAACAGCTCAACCAAGCATTTCAAAATAGGATTTTTCTCTCTCGCGCTTCAATGTTATTCAGTATTTTACACGTACACTGCTGGAAAGGGTTTCTGTGAACATCTAGTCTGCCATACTGTTTGAAACTGGCTCAAGATGATTCTGAAAGAAGAGTCTTCCTATCCCTCTCTATTTACAGTTAGACATGTATGTAAGTTAGAAAATTATGCTTGGCATAAATAGAAAATAAGCTTCCGTTGGAAAATGTGAAATAAACCTTAACTCCTACCACAGAAGTATTTCCTTGTTCATAAAATCAAACAAAATATACACATTGCAAATGTTTTATTTTCTACTGATATACATATATGTTACACTATACCTATATATACACAAATGAATTCACTCATATATGTAGACACACACATATAAATTTTTTTCTCTTAAACAATATAGATATATTACCCGACTGCCATTTGGCTGCAGTTTCGATGTATCACTCCAGAATGGCTCAGAATTGAATGGAAAAGTTTAACCGACGTCAGTCAAACTCAGAAAGTTCGAGACCATTGCTGGAGCAGCTGCCCATTCTGTACCTACATTATAGATTATTCAGGGTTCCAGTACCTGAAAAAAGATATATAGAAGTTTGAGCATTTGGGGGGGATGGGGAGCAACTGGGGAATACAGCATTAGCAGAAGCGGTACTTAGGAAAAAGATACTGAATAAAATAACAGAAAAAAAAATAATAATCAGGGAGACAGATGCAGGCAGCGTCAGCTCTTTGAAGGAGCCGTTGATAGCATTACAGTTGCCAGGCTGAAGTGTGACCGGGTCAGCCTCACGCCAACTCTCTGAGGTCTGCTGGGCTGTGCACACAATCCAATCTGCACTGAAGGTCAAGAACTTCAGCTTTCTACAATGGGGACAGATCACAAAAAGGCATGTATTTCATGCAACAAAATGCACAGAGGACGCGCAGAAAAGCACCCTCAAAACAGGCCTCCCATAGAAAAACAAAACAGCAAATCATTTCGTTTCTCCCACCATGCCCTTACAGACATAAAGGAAAAGGGTTCTGAAGGCACTGGCTGCTGTAGTTGCAAGGTAACAAGTGAAGGTGCTGGTGGCTGTGCCTCCAGTCCCTTCTAGAACACCGGGACTTTCCAACAGGACTGACCCTCAGCCTTGCCTACCCATAATCTCAGTCAGTTTTTCCCCTTCAAAAATACAGGGGGTGCCAAAAAATGTATACACATTTTAAGAGACGTTATCTATGCATTACTTCTTGAAGCTGAGTTAAATTGTGGTGGCAATGTGTAACATGATGTTCACACAACTGTGCTTTCACCACTTTCTTTGACTGTCTTGCCTGTCGCATGATGGCACTAGCATTCATTTGATTAACGCTGTCTTTTGAGTGAACGTCATACTTAAAATGTGTATACTTTTTTTGGCACCCCCCCATGGTAGTTCTGCTATTTGAGAATACAAGAATAAAACATTCCAGTATATCCCCAGTCACACTGGAACAGTTAAATATATTTGAAGATGTATTAAATCTTCATTTTGATGCATGCATTCACAGAGATGTGCGTGCATGCACACATACACACACACACACACACACACACACACACACACACACACATACTGCAACAACAACAACAAATTGCTACATGGCTGTCCAAAAGGGGCAGTTACAGCCGGGCTCGGTGGCTCAGCCTGTAATCCCGCACCTTTGGGAGGCTGAGGTGAGTGGATTGCCTGAGCCCGTGGGTTCGAGACCCGCCTGGGCAGCAAGACCTCATCTCTACAATAAATTAAAAAAAAAAAAAATCAACTGGGCGTGGTAGCGCATGCCTGTAATTCCAGCTACTCGGAAGGCTGAGGTGGAAGGATCACCGGAGCCCAGCAGGTCGAGGCTGCGGTGACCGGGAGCGGCCACTGCACTCCAGTCTGGGCGACAGAGTGAGACTCCGACTCAAAAAAAAAAAAGGGGGCAGTTAGGACTCTGAGAGGGAAGAGTTAATGAATGGCCATCACCTTAGGAGACCTCTGAACCACATTGTTGTCATGTGACCATTTGTGACCTGCTTAAGGTCATTTACCAGGAGATAACAGCTTGACAAGATAAATCTGCTTCTGTGTCTAGGCCCTCCCCTAACCATCTGTTCCCTTTAGGAAACATGGGCCTGCTGAAAGGCCTGTTGACTACTGTGAATTTAACCCTGGGGAACTTCATAGGGGGTTGCCCTTGACAATTATAGCCACCCAAAGTCAACATTTATTGGAAAACAGCACCAGCACTAGAGTGTTTCTGCTTGGTCTTTTAATCCATAAGGCTTCCTGTCTTCTAATTATTATAATTTTACTATCCATTAAAGCTCTACCACATTTGCAGGTGGCGTAGGTGACAGCACTGCCTTGGACCCCGGTTTAATACAGGCTAGACATGATTGAAGGTATTTTTATGACAACAATGAATCTTAACCAATGAAATCTGGGTAAAACAACATGGCTAGCAGTTATTTGGGTGCTATTTATTGATTAAATTTTTGAGCCCTGTGGAGGACAACAGACAGATGCTATGCCTGATCTTTTTTTTCTACTTGGTTATCTACTTAGCAAGCCAAAGGGCTTTGATGGAAATCCAGGGGCTAGAGATTGATAATGGGCACAACGGTAATTAAGTGTTGAAAAATAGCACACCACTCTCTATGAAAATTCTTGGCTGTGGAAGATAGAGGAATTGGACCTAAGGGTTTCTGAAAGACAAGAAGGAAAAATCCAGGGGATGAGCCACCAGCATATTTTATTCTCTATGCCTTTAATCATTCATGCCAAGTTGGCCCAACCTTTGGAAGATATAATTTTGACTGTGTGTGTGTGTGTGTGTGTGTGTGTGTGTGTGTGCACGTGCGTGTGTGTGTGCTCTTAATTAGGGGAAGCAGAGAGTGGATTTTCACTTCATTCATTCATTCCACAAATATCTGAGTGCTTAATTACCATACACAAGACACTGGGCTGTAGCCAGGGGAACAATTCATTCTCTGCCTTCAGAATGATTATTTAATTATAATTATAATGACTTTTAACCTTAAGATTTTCTTTGAAAAGCCACAAAAATAATTATGTGGTATTGTTAGAACCGTACACATTTAATCCCTATGAATACTAGTGAGCTAATGTGTAGTCACTGGAAAACAATTCCAAGCGAATGTTTGGCAGACTGAAATTGAGTCAAGCATCTTTATACAGTTAAATAGTAAAGTAGCATTTTTACAAGGAACAGTCAGAATGTCATGCAGATGAAATTGTTTATATTATCTAGAATCCTGTGAGTACAACACTGTATACATATTTTTTTTAGTTGAGGTCTCACTTTGTCACCTAGACAGGAGTGCAGTGGTGCCATCACAGCTCACTACAGCCTTGACCTCCTGGGCTGAGGTGTTCCTCCCCACTCAGCCTCCCCAATTAGCTAGAATTACAGGCACACGTCACTATGCCCAGTTAATTTTTTAAAAAATTTTTTTGAGCCGGGCTCGGTGGCTCAGCCTATAATCCCGTGCCTTTGGGAGGCTGAGGTGAGTAGATTGCCTGAGCCCGCGGGTTCGAGACCCACCTGGGCAGGCGAGACCTCATCTCTACAATAAATCAAAAAAATCAGCCGGGCGTGGTAGCGCATGCCTGTAATTCCGGCTACTTGGAAGGCTGAGGTGGAAGGATCGCCGGAACCCAGCAGGTCGAGGCTGCGGTGGCCGGGAGCGGCCACGGCACTCCAGTCTGGGCGACAGAGTGAGACTCCAACTCAAAAAAAAAAAAAAATTTTTTTTGTAGAGACGATGTCTTGCTCTGTTGCCCAGGCTATTCTCAAACTCCTGGGCTCAAGCAATCCTCCCACCTTGGCCTCCCAAAGTACTGGGATTACAGGCATGAACCACCATGCCTGGCCACAGCGCTGTATTTCTGAACAGTTTATTATTTATATTCAGTAGAAGCATGCATTATGCAAGTATATATATGACTGTGGAGAAACTTTACATAAAAATCGACACTATTTTATAAAGACACTCCATGACATAGAAACAAAACCCTTGAATACATTTTAGGTTGCAATTGCATAATGACATTGGCAGCAGTTATTCTTTCATTAATGCAGCATAGATTTTATGCCCATGGGGGACAATGGAGAAATGGGAGACACTGGGGTCAGGTTGCCTGGTTTCAAGTTCTGACACTAGCATTTACTTGTTGTGTGACCTTCAGTAAGTCACTTAAGACTCCTAGTCTGTTTGCGTATATGTCAAAAGGGGTTAAGAAAAATTATTTTTAACCCGAAAGTTTTATGCGTATTTCCTCCCCATTATTGGTTACTGTATATTTCACCTCAATATGTGAAACCTATTGAGAGAGAGAGAAACAAGGGTGCCTGCATAATGAACATTTGTATACCTAACCCTGAATTGAGCCCCACATCTTTAAAATTAAAAAATTTTAAAAAGAGAGAGAGATTCAGGCAAATGTCTGACAAACTGAAATGCACGAACATTCTTTACATACATAAATAGTTCTGAATAAAATGCAATAAAGTTATAGTAGTAATTAATAATTACCACGAATTAATTGTGGAGTATCCCACATTGCACTCCTTAATAGAGACTTTTAGGCAGACTTGCCTAATGTCAGAGCAAAAGAAGGAACTGGCCATATATTCTGTCTAGTACATCCTACCCACCCAAACCTTCCACGAGTAATTTTTTTTTCTAAAGCAATTTTTCATGACTCTGACACCATTCCCATGAAATGTGACATTTTAACAAATAGGATTGCCATGTCTATGAGATTTATCTTCACTCTCCTCAATACCATCATTCCTTGAACTGTGTATCGCCTTACATGAAAAACGCAACCTCTTGTGCTGTGTGGTAGCTGGGAAGTTCATATGGTAAAAAGCTCTTCCTAGGATGTATAAACTGTGAAATGCATTCTAAAATAAAGTTTTAATTACACTTTGCAATTCGGAGCCAACTTCTGGTTTGAATCTAATTTAAACAAGGGTTTTTCTCTCTTGCAGCCATCTGTTCCTTTTGCTTAAGCCTACACTTATGTCATAATATTGAGAGAGTGACGTCATTTCTTCCTATGATGTCATTAAACATCTCTGTAGCAACCCAAGCAGTCAGAGAGAATTGTTTTCCTATTATTTTTATTCCCAGTTATTATACAATATAAAAAATACCATTCAATGAAAGTAATTCCTTCCTGCATAAAAAAGAATCTTATTTTAAAAATATAAATGTGGCCAGATGCAGGGGCTCACACCTGTAATCCCAGCACTTTGGGAGGCTAAGGCGGGAGGATCGCTTGAGCTCAGGAGTTCGAGACCAGCCTGGACAAAATAGCAAGACTTCGTCTCTACAAAAAAATTTTAAAATTAACTGGGCATAGTGGCACATGCCCGTAGTCCCAGCTACTTGGGAGGCTGAGGCAGAAGGATCGCCTGAGTCCAGGAGGTCAAGACTATGGTGAGCCATGATGGTGTCACTGCACTCCAGCATGGGCAACAAAGTGAGGTTCCAACACACACACACACACACACACACACACACACACACACACACACACACACCACACACAAAGAATATTTAAAATACCTACCTATACGGGCATATAAATGTAAATGGACTATTCTAATTGATGGCTTGAGTTTGGGTGAAACTAAAATCATTGGTAAATATTTAATTGAAGTTGTAAATTATATTTTTAAAATCATAGTCAATGTTTAACCCACACATTAAAAATTTGCATCATCCCTACTTAGTCTCTATTTTTGACACTTAAATTTATTTTTAATAATTTATTTTTGATTCACTGGAATCAATAGATATTCATCAATTAAGAACTTTTCAGATCAGATCTCATAGTTGAGATGGAGCTGCCATTAACAGTGTAAGAATATACATGAATAGTGTCTTAAAATCCTATTAATACTGAATGTATTAGGTATAGTAAATTAGATTGTAGTCATTGGATCAAAGTAATGTATATATTAATTTATTTTAAATATTACATTATAGATATTTTAAAATTTATTTTAGGTTACTAAGTGAATAATCTAGTTGACTTTAGTAATTCTTTTAAGTCGTTGAAAAACTTTCATAAAATAATAAAGAATTCCATATGACTCTATCTGTACAAATATTCACTGGTTATTAGTTTTAAATAGAGAAACTCAATGGGAAGGAGGACAAAGAGGGTTTTTTTTGTTTTGAATTGGAGTCTCACTCTGTCGCCCAGGCTTGAGTACAGTGGCACACTCACAGCGACCCCAGCGTCGACCTGCTGGGCTCTGGCAGTCCTTCTGCCTCAGTCTTCCAAGTAGCTGAAACTACAGGTATACGCTACCACGCCCAGCTGATTATTGATTTATTGTAGAGACGAGGTCTCACCAGGTTGCCCAGGCTGGTCTAGAACCCGTGGGCTCAGGCAATCCACTTGCCTTGGCCTCCCAAAGTGATGGGATTACAGGCTGAGCCACCAAGTCTGACCCAAAGAGGTTTTTCAATTACATTTTTTGGTGAACAATTTTTATAATGATTAGTCATTGAAATTCAACATTTTCAATAAGTTAATTGTGTATATAAGCATATTCATATGCCACTTCTTTTTTCTTCTTGAGTTGGAGTCTCACTCTATCACCCAGGTTGGTATGCAGTGGCACAATCATGGCTCACCACAGCCTTGTTCTCTTAGGTTCAGGCAGTCCTTCTGTCTCAACTTCCCAAGTAGCTGGAACTGAGGGCACGCACCACCATGCCCAGCTAATTTTTTAATTTTTTGTAAAGACGAGATCTCGCTATATTGCCAAGGCTGGTCTCAAACCTGGCTCAAGCAATCCTCTTGCCTTGGCCTCCCAAAGTGCTGGAATTACAGGCGTGAGTCACCACGCCTAACTCATTTTTAAAAAGTAGACTTGACTGAGTTTTAGCAGGGAATGTAATCCATGCTTCTACACGTGTCAGGTCCTGAGCTAACTCCATGAGCAACACAGCAGCCCCATGGGCCTACCTCTAGGTCCAGGAACTCACGGAGTGGAATGGCTAATGAATTTCAGTCAAGTCACTGCACAGAATAATGGAAAGAGCCCAGACAAGGAGCTAGCAAACCTGGGTTGTTGATCACTTAAAAGGTCCAGGCTTTAATTCCTTTATGCAATGACTTTAAAATGTGACCTCATTGCTTCACCAGTCTATTGTGAATTGCAGAACCTGCTCCTTGCATGTCCTTATTATCATTTAATGGCAAAAACATCTTATTAGTTGCCCAAGACAGGCCTCTGAGTCCCCTCCTCCGTGGCTGTCACCGTGGTGACAGTGCCTCATCCTTCCTCTTTCTGCTGTTCTCCCAGTTCTGGCCAATGACAGCACTAATCCCCTGGCTGTTAACCTCCAGTCCTGTTTCCTCTGCACCTCCACAGAAGACCTAACTAAGATCTCTGAATACAACCCCTCCTAGCCACTCTTCTGTTATCCCCTAAATTCGGACCCTCATTTATCACCTGAGCTATCACAAGTATCCAAACACAAATCCCTCCCCTAGCTTCCACAACCTCTCCAGCATATTGATCTTTCCAAATGCAACTCTGATTACGTTTCTGCCCACCCTCCTCATGCTCCCCCCCCCGCCATTAAAATCCCTTCAGTGGGTCTCCTTTGCCTTAAGCACAAAATCCAAAGGTCTTGGTCTTCTGATCCCCACCCCTCTCTCCACCTCATCTCTCATCATTCCCAGTGTGCATACAATATGAGCACAAAATCCACGCCGACACTGTCTGTGTGCCCTGTGCTGTTTCTTCTTACACGGTTCTCATGCACATCCGTCGCTCTGCTATGAATGTCCTATCCCCCTTGTTTATTTGGCAGAATCTTTCTTCAAAATGTAATTTCCTGGGGGTTTTCTTTTTTACTGAGCTTTTCCACAACCACCCAAGCAGTGTTTGAGATCTCCTTCTCTTTGCCAACCCAATTCCTAGTAGAACTCTTATTATAACACTTTGTAAACTTTGTGTAGCAATTATTGTTTCCATGTCTTGTTCCCTGCTAGACCCTGAACTTCTTGAAGAATGGAACTGTGTGTTATTTATTTTTTGTCTTCTCAGCTTATGCCTTATAGTAAGTAGGTGATCAACAATGTTTTTTCCTAAATAGATGAATGAATGGATGGACAGACAGACGGATAAATGATTCTTCCCACATGCACTTTAGTTCTGATAAACTACAGCCTTATATTCCAGAACAGCAAAATTTTTTTTGCCTCTCAACAGGTATAGGTGTTTTCTGTTTATTCCTTACCTGATACTTAACCAACTCCACCAACATTTATCAAAGTATTATACTTTATAAGCCTCAACTCAAATGAATCAAAGTCAATGAAATAAGAAAATGAATCAGAAAAATGAACTGCTTCATCTTTCATAATATTTGGTATTTATCTGTACGATAACAGCTTTATAAAAACATTTATTTATAATTATTAGTTTAATTATCTCTCTTCTTCTGCAGACTTTTAGTTCCTTGAGACAACAGCTTAAATTTCGTATTCATATCTGTATTCCCCACATAGAAGACAGCACAAAACAGTGATAGTAGATGTTTACTGAATTAATTCATGAAGGTGCATTTGAAAGTATGAAATGAAATAATATATTTGAGAGTTCTTTGAAACTGTAAAGCCCAAGACAAATGGGAGATGTTGTTATTATCTTGAATCCTACCCATGAATCAAACTCTTTCCTCTGCTTCTTCTTTCTTTCTACCTAGGGAGCCCACAGACCCTTGTCTAAATTATCACTTCATGCAGACTTCCTTTCTCCCACTCAGAGTACATTTTGACATTAAACTAAACCCCACAGCATATGGATAGGATCTAGACTATAAAAGGGGGTTGAAAAATAGAATCAACTATCTTGCATTTTAGTACCAGCCTTAAAACACTGGGTATATGATAAGTGTATTCTGAAAATGGAGAGAACCGAATCACTTTGGTCATCATTTTTGGCTGATGGCAATATGTTTTTCTCAAATATATGCCTGTTCCTTATATACAGAGAATTTATTTATCAGTATATATGCCTGTTCCTTATATACAGAGAATTTATTTATCAGTTGAGGGAGAAAAGTATAAAATAGCAGAAGAAATGATATCATGTAAATGATATGAACAAGTAGTTGATACAAAAACCTCATCTGCCTTCTGGGAAATCCCAGGATATTTCACAAATGACATTATAATCATTTCGTCCACCTTGAAGAAGGGACTTGCTTCAGTGTGAAATGCAGTAGCTCTTCTGCTTGTCATAATCACCTCACTGTTTAGGGCAAGAAGCAAAAAAACACTTACCTTAAATGCTAGGGAAGATTGGAATGAGAAGGAATAGAATTATTCATGGGCATAGAATATGGAATGAGGAAACCAGGCTGAGGTTAACACCTTTACTCTCCTAAGACGTGTTATGAGATCATTGATGACTGGGAGGCGCAGGACCTCTGTTTCATCCTCATCCACAGGACATCAAGCAGAGTTCTTTTTCCCCTGGTGCTGTACTGACACTTGGGGTCAGTCCTTTCTCCAAGTGAAAAGGAAAGTCACTTGCATAAATGCAACTTCAGTAGTACCTTGGCAGTCCCTGGAAACCATCCAACTGAATGTCGATTTCATGTAGGTAAGTCACCTTGTTAGACATTCATGGCACGGGGTGTTGTGATGGTGCATATTTCTCCATAGAGTGAGCGCTGTGAAGGAGAAAGATCTTCAGCGATGAGTGAGTTTTCTCATCATGGAAGAGACACCCTGGTCTGAGAATGTGACTTCTGAACACAAAAGCAGTCTGGGTTTCTTCACAGCTCCTCGGGTCGGAAGCTGAATTCCTCACCTTTTCTGAGACTTAGTTTCCACATCTGTAAAATTCTATGTAAAATGGGGATGCTCACACCTTCCTGGTAAAGTCTTTGTAAGAATTAAATGAGTTAGGACTTTATTAAATACCTGGTGGCTGTAAGGTGTTGATTTTCTTGTCTCCCGTCCTACCCCTCATTAACATCTAATATCACCTACCTTTTTTTAGAGCTTTCCTTTGAAAAATCGATGACACTACTTTCTCCCCATGGGTTTTGCACTCTCTTTCCTTCATCAACAAGAATTTAAATGGATTCATTTCCTAATTGCCTTTGCACTAATGTTAATTGCCTTCACACTATATATGTATATATGTATTACTTGACTTTTTAATGACAGAAAATTTGTCCCTCTGTTTCAATTGCATTTTCCTAACGTCTAAAATTACAGTTTAATTGCTTCTTTTCTGAAGCAGTCTTCTCCTCTACATGTGACTGTGAAATTTTTTTCCTTGAAGTCACTCCCCCTTTCCATATTGCTTTTCTGCAGGATAAGAATTCTGAAACTTACATGTGTGCATGCATCTTACTGAACAATACTGGTCTTCCTCTGGAAAGACATCTCTACCTATGGTGACGTTGTTCAGATAATATTTATAACATTGGTAGCAATTATATATCATTGCTATCTGGAAAATTGGGTCACTATAGTTCCCATTCTTCCTTTCTTCCTTTCTTCCCTCCCTCACTTTCTCCCTCCCTCCCTTTCTTCTCTTCTTCCTCCTTTTGACACAGAGCCTTGCTCTGCTGCCCAGACTACAGTGTAGTATCCTGATCACAGCTCACAGCAGCCTCGCATTCTTGAGCTCAAGCAATCATCCCACTTCAGCTTCCCAAGCAGCCAGGACTACAGGCATGCACCACCATACCCAGATAAATGTTTTACAGTTTGTAGAGACAAGGTCTCTCTGTGTTGTCCCAGCTCTCTTGAACTCCTATCCTCAAGTGATTCTCCTGCCTTGGCCTCCCAAAACACAG
Organism: Carlito syrichta; assembly: GCF_000164805.1. Classification (NCBI taxonomy): domain Eukaryota; kingdom Metazoa; phylum Chordata; class Mammalia; order Primates; family Tarsiidae; genus Carlito; species Carlito syrichta. The sequence continues at coordinate 293,317 of NW_007252278.1, read as the reverse complement.
CTGAAATTATAGGTGTGAACTACTGTGTCCACCCTTTTCCTCTATTTTGCATGAGACTTTTGCATGACTACTCTGAAAAAGATGACACAGGGCCTTGTGGACCACTGTAAGGCCTTGTTTTTTACTCTGAGGGAAATGGAAGTCACCAGTGGATTTTGAGCAGAGAAAAGACTTCGTATAACTTAATTTAGAATAGACAATAATAGAGCAAAAGTAGAAACTGAGAGAGCCGTTGGGAATCTATTGCAGGGATTCTATAAGCCATTAGGGTAGTTTAAATCAGGAGGGTAGCATGGAAGGCGATGCTATGTCCAGATTCTGGTTTCATTTTGAAGACTGAGACCAAAGGTCAACCCAATGGATTACATGTGGAGGTCTGATCTGCTGATAGAAGTTGCCTTCGTGCCCCTCAAAATTTGTAATATTTGTTCTTAATTCTCTTGACACCAGAGCTTAGTTATCCAGAGGAATTCATATCACTAAATGTCATTTTTTTCCTTAATTTATTTATTTTTTCTCTTTTAATTTTTATTTTGAAGTTGTGGGGTACAATTCAGGGTTAGGTATACAAATGTTCATTGTGCAAGTACCCTTATTGATGAGGTGTGCCCTCCCTTCCCCAGGTGGATATCGACTACTGTCAATGTCAGCTATCCCCTCCATCCCATACCCCACAGTTTCCTGCTACTTTCAGTCCCTTTATGATCCTGCAATCCCCCTACCGGAAAAACTCAGGTCACTCTATGAAAAAGATACCTGTACCTGTATGTTTATCACAGCATTGTTCACAATAGCAAGAACATGGAACTAACCATGCTGCCCATCAAAAGAGGACTAGATGAAAAAAATGTGGTACATATATATAATGGAATATTATGCAGTCATAAAGAAGAAAAATATCAGCCGGGCTCGGTGGCTCAGCCTGTAATCCCGCGCCTTTGGGCGACTGAGGTGTGTGGATTGTCTGAGCCCGCGGGTTCGAGACCCACCTGGGCAGCGAGACCTCATCTCTACAATAAATCAAAAAATCAGCTGAGCGTGGTAGTGCATGCCTGTAATTCTGGCTACTTGGAAGGCTGAGGCGGAAGGATCGCCGGAGCCCAGCAGGTCAAGGCTGCGGTGGCCGTGAGCGGCCACTGCACTCCAGTCTGGGCGACAGAGTGAGACTCCAACTAAAAAAAAAAAGAAGAAGAAGAAGAAAAATATCGTGAACTTCGCAGCAACGTGGATGGAATTAGAGCTCATAATACTGAGTGATCTCTCACAGAAACAAAGAGCTGAGTATCACATGTTCTCACTAAATTTCATTTAAAAATAAATTACATACACACATACAGACTCACATGCATACATGTATATAGCTCACAGTGAGAAAGTAAGTGACTGTCATAATTAATATAGTTTCTTCTCTTCCTTTGACCATGTCATTCTCATTATCCAAAATAACTGCAAAGGTCTAATTCCGCTTACTATGTGTCATTACCCTCTGACCTAGCAATGAAAGATCTCCACAAGCAAATCCTTCCTTGCTTTTCTGGGGTCTTCACTTCCTTATCCCCATACTATCCTTTGATGATAAATTCTCCAGTTTTCAAGTGTAGTTTGAGGATACTTTGGGGAGGAAATCAAATTTCAAAGTAAAAATTAAAATATACTGTGTGCACTCTCAATGTAATTCTGGGAAATGTCCCTTGAGTAAAATTTTGCAATAGGCGAAGCCATTTAGAGTGATGTTTAAGAGACTAGGTCCTAGCCTATCATCTTGAGTGAATAGCTAATCTCAAGCCCCAGTTTCTTCATCTGTAAAACTGAGACCAGGTGGGATTCGGAAGAATATTAAATAAGATAATACATTTAAAGCATTTAGCACAATGCCAGACACATAGCAAGCTCTTATGATTGTCAGCTGTGTTGATGAATCAAGATGGTAGTAACTTTGCTTTTTTATTTTATTTATTTATTTTTTTGAGTCTCACTGTGTCGCCCAGACTGGAGTGCAATGGCCGCTCCCGGTCACTGCAGCCTCGACCTGCTGGGCTCCAGTGATCCTTCCGCCTCAGCCTTCCAAGTAGCTGGAACTACAGGAGCGCGCTACCACACCCGGCTAATTTTTTTGATTTATTGTAGAGATGAGGTCTCGCCAAGTTGCCCAGGTGGGTCTCGAACCCGCGGGCTCAGGCAATCCACTCACCTCAGCCTCCCAAAGAGCGGGATTACAGGCTGAGCCACCGAGCCCAGCCTGCTTTTTTATTTTCAATTGGAACTAAGACTAAGGATTTTTCTATGGCTTTACATTCACTATGGACATTGTACTAAGTATATGCCTGGATATATCACTAAAAATTTTAAAAACTTAGGTTCAAGGCATTAGGCTAAAAGAAAGAAAAAGACATTAGAAGTGGAAATAAAAGTCCAATCTAACCTGTTACTGGTGGGTGCTTCCATTTTCCTCCTAACCTCCTCCCCCGCAAACCTTGTCCATATTGGGTAATTAAATTGAATTGAATTGAATTGACTCAAAAGGAAAAATACTAAACTTACCTCTGCTCTCATATGTTACTTTAATTGTGTTTTTTTTTGTTGTTTAAGTATAATTCTTCATCGAAAACAATATGTTTACTGTAGAAAAAAACACATATTCTTTTAGCATAATAATTTTGGAAGCAAAAGATGGTCCCCATGGTAAGAAGATGGGGGAAAAAAGTCGTATTAATAGCAGATAGCTCAGAACTAATGTACATTTTATAGTATAAAAGAAAGACTTTTTGGCCACCCCATTTAAAACATCATTGTGAACAATAAGTTATACTAAATTGGTGAATAAAATAAAAAGGAACCAGTCACAATATGTGAGCTCAGAACAAATGTCAATAGTCAACTGCCAAGAAGCATTCCAGGAAAACAGAGACCTCCCCCACCCAGGACACGCGGAGACTTAATTGGAAGAAAGACTTTGAAAATATTTCTGGCCGCTTAGAATCAGATTTATAGGCATATAATAGTGGTTTAATCCTCTCATCCTGGAGTTACCAGAGTGATAGAATATTAGGATGGATAAAAAGCCTCAGGAAACAATGATTTTCTGATGTCCTCAACTCTTCTGCAGGGCAATTTTGGATCCCAATCACTTCCTTTTTCTAGGTTCCTAATTCCCTTCATGCAGTGTCTGATGGAATATATTTTTCTGTCACATTTTTTCCCTATTGTCTTCTGGTGGGATATTTTTTATTCTACCCCTTTTGGTTGTATGTAATTGGATCTCTCCAATGGTATTTTGTGACAACCTCAATGCCTCTCTTTTTACTTGTCACAATCTAAATTTCTTGAGATTATCTACTCTTACTACAAACACTGCTTCTCTGTCTATAACCTGTTCTAGTGTTACTTTCCCTCCTTTCCCATTCATTTACATGGTCTTATATCCTAAATTAGCCATATTTTTTTTTTTTGAGTCAGAATCTCACTCTGTCGCCCAGGTTGGAGTGCAGTGGCATGCTCACAGCCACCCCAGCATCGACCTGCTGGACTCCGGCGATCCTTCCACCTCAGCCTTTCAAGTAGCTAGAACTACAGGCATGTGCTACCACATCCGGCTAATTTTTTTTATTATTATTATCATAGAGACAAGGTCCCCATGTTGCCCAGGCTGGTCTCGAACCTGCAGGCTCAGGCAATCCTCTCGCCTCGGCCTCCCAAAGTGCTGGGATTATGGGCTTGAGCCACCATGCCCAGCCTAGCCATATTTTTAGCATTATATCTATAGAAATGAGAAAATATCAAAAAAAGTACCCTAAAATACTAAATTTTTCATTTTTAAAATATTAAAATATTTGAATTATTTTAAATAATTATCTTAAAATAAATCAGTTTATTTAAATGTTCTTATATTTATATGTGAACTTATTGATATTTTTAATCTAAAAAGAACATAAATATGTGTATGAGTAGTGTCCCTTAAAAAGAAGGCATGGTGGCTCACCCTTGTAATCCCAGCATTTTGGGAGACCAAGGCGAGAGGATTGCCTGAACCCAGGAATTTGAGACCAGCCTGGGCAACATGGCAAGACTTCATCTCTACAATAAATTTGTAAAAATTAGCCAAGTGTGGTAGCACACACCTGCAGTCCCAGGTACTTGGAAGGCTGAGGCAGAAGGATCACCTGGTGGTGATCAGCCCAGCTGGTGGAGGCTGTGGAGGGCTGTGATCATACCACTGCCTTCCAGCCTGAGCAACAGAGTGAGACTTCAAAAACAACAGCAACAAAAGTTGGAATAATATTCACAAAGGGTTTGGAATTGATTTGAAAACCACTTTACAATCTTGACAGATTATTACTCTGCTACCTTATAGCAAAGTTTCCTGTTTTACCCAGATTTTTTTCTTATTTTTAATTTTTTTTTTTTTTAAGAGACAAGGTCTTGCTCTTTCACTCAGCTAGAATGTGGCATGATCACTGCTCACTATAGCCTTGAACTCCTGGGCTCAAGCAATCCTCCTGCCTCAGCCTCCCGAATACTTGAAACCATAAGCACGTACCACCATGCCCTGCTAATTTATATTTTATCCAAATGAATATTATTTACCTAATTCACTATACCAGATTTTCTTTGATAGTTTTCACAGTTCACAGCCGTCCTTAGAGGGTAGAAATTTATCCCACTAAGGATTTTCAAAAAGAATGTGAGGCATGTCTTGAATACGATTCTGAAGGAGAATGACAAACTTGTTTTAGAGTAAGACAAGCATAATTAAAATAAAATAAATAAGCATTATGAATAAGTGTATAGTTCCCAAGTACTTCAGAAGGCAAAAATCCCTTTTGGTTGGTTAAGTTCTCTTGTTTCTGGTACTTAGTTGAACTTACTGTTTCGTAGTCACAGCATAAGAGCCAACTCAAAAGTTGTGTTGCTTGACTTCAGCTATGTTCCAGTACGCAGCATGCTTAAAACTTCAAATCTGTACATGTGGAAAGTAAGCTCTTAATAATAACAATATATCTGCCTTATTGTTTCTAGGACTATACTTGACAAGAAGCAGCTACTGGAATTTGCTCAACTCGGCTGTTACTTGGAATATGATCTCTTTGGTACTGAACTTCTTCATTACCAACTCAGCCCGGATATTGACATGCCTGATGATAACAAAAGAATTAGAAGGTAAATATGATTACATCTCTTACAGTGTTCCCTTTGACTAGCCTCTTTTGATTGTCATATCTAGGTGAGTTTTAGCAAAGATTCAGAAAACAGTATCAGGCTGAACCACAGACTTTCAGAGAAAAATATATCTATGCTGTTTCAGGGAGAAAATCTCTATATATTATTTTAAGGAGAAAATGAGTCATCCTAAGTAGGCTAAAGCTTAGCTGAGCCTTAGAAGTTCAGTGCAGATGGGCAGCTGACAGGAAACATAGGTAATACTCAATCCCTGCCATGACAGAGCACAAAAGACATTTTTCTCCTTTTTACCCCTAATGAAATACACTGTTCTTTCCCAGGTTGACTACAATACAGTCATAACTTCCTACAATTAATATTTTAAATGCTGTATTCAAAGTATTCGTTAAAAGATTGACTGTAACTTAAATGCTAAGAGTGTCATGTCTAAAGAACAAACATCATATGAAATGCAGCCTCCAAAAAGTGTCAGATGTGCAATAAAAGCAAATGATGGCAGGAATCATTCTTCACAACCTGGTAGAAGTTTTCAGGAGTCAAGGATGGCTAAGTGGTTTGATATTGGTAGCATGGTAATATGAAGATGGAATAAACCACATCAGAAAACCTGGGAAAAGAATTTGATTAGGGATTGGCAAGGAGGGCCTCAGTTTGGGAGCATCTAAGTGATGCCATCCAGTGAGTCCCTAAGACAAGGGGGTGAAGCTCAGAGCAGACACTAGGGTTGAGACATGAATCTAGACATCACCAGTTTGTATGTGATAATTTGCACCACAAGATTGAGTAAGATGACTCAGAGAAGAGGATAAGGACAGAGATCTGAGGACAGGGTCATTTAAGAGATAGAGACAGAACAGTCTCTCAAGGACAGGTTGAGAAGTTTTCAAAATGATAATACAGGTAAGATGTTGTTATGAATGTTACTGGAGAGGAATTCTCAGGGCAGAGGGCTTGGGCAACTGTAGGGCAGATATCAAGTAGATAAAGACTGAAAAACACCCTTGTATTTCACACTTAGGAGCTCACATTGTATAATCAATAAGCACAGTTTGGTAGAAAAGGTTTGAAGAAAGAGTGGGTGGTGAGGAAGAGGAGAGAGATTATAGAGTTCACTCGTATGAGAAACATGATAGCAGAGACAAGAAAAGAGGTAGGACTAAAGGTAGAATACAACACATGATTAAGTGAAGCTTCTGGTAAGAGTTGAGCAATGTTTTGTGACTAAGAGCAGAGAGAGAGAAAGGAAGAGACTCAGTGAGAATGAATTTAGGGAGGTAGTATCCATTCCACAGGGTTGTGATAGAATTTATATGAAATAAAGTATGACAAGTTTGTATCTGAGTGTCTGGTACAGAATATGGAAGTGTTCAATAGATGTTGACTTCTTTAAAATCTAGATATACAAGAAATATAGCTCAAACTTCCTAAGGACACAAGTAGATGTAATCTGGGGAGCAAACAGAAAGTTGATTGAAAGGATGTTTTCTCCATTGGAATGAAAGAGCATGAAGCAAGTAGCGAGTAATGGTGTGAATGCTCCTGCGAGGGGAACAGGAAACTGAGGACACACGGCCATGTGTTTTCAAGTGTCCCTGTGAGGTAAACGTGGTTATCTCCTGAGGAAAAAAGGAGTGAATTTGGGGGAGGACCACATAGAGGAAGATGGAAGCTAGCAATGGCTGTCAGTGAATGAGAGAAACACTGACAAAAATGTGTTGTGTACAAGACCCAGTTGAGTCTGGAAACATTACTTGCCTGTGTTTTGGCACATGATTTGGTGATTATTTTACCAAAAGAAGTTTTGTATTGTGGTTGTAGAAGCATTGCTAGTAGAAGCAGAATGTGCAAACAGTCTGAAAGACGGAGGATTGGAATTCTATCTGAACAATACAGTTAATAGTTAAGGGAACAAAGGAGGGGCTGATATGAGGTTCATAGAGTCCAGGCTGGAGGAAGAAAGTGTAGAGAAGAAATGGGCAGATGTATAAGAACAAAGTAGCAGGGCAAATAATTGGAGGCTTTAATGAAGTGGGTGGATATATCCAGTAGAAGAGGTGAGTGGAAAAAGTAGAAAGCGGTAACATGACCAGAGTGGGAAAGTGAAGATTGAGATTTCAGAGAGGGAGCAGTTCTCCATAATGAAAAGGACAAAAATATGGTTATGAGTGTAAAAAATGGTTGGATTGGATATAGCAAAGTTGGAATGAAGGAGTGATGTCTAGAAACTGTGAGACTCAAGTATCGATAGTTGAACATATGTGTACCCTGGAAGAAGGGAAGGTCTTGAGTTAGTGGTCAAGGTTGAATCTTTCCCCTGGGAAGTGGATCCTTTTGTCTGTATGTTTTCTGCTATCTCCCTATATTGACATTCCTCCTTGATGATCTCATTCATAGTCAAATATACTTCAAGTTTAATATGATTAGAGAAAGCTTGTTGATGAGTATTACACTACTTATGTAAGATGGCAACACTCAACTCTACACGAGCAATCTGCTTCAACTACTTTGACCAATGAATAGTTTTTTTTAAATATACAAATCAGTTCTTTGAAAAATAGATGTATTATTTCATTTGTTTATTCATTTCTTTTGTTTTATGATTTTAATTTACTTGCCCAGGAACACCATTCAATAGAGGCAGGCCAGTTTCCCTAGGACCCTACTAGTTAGTGCCATACTCAGACAAGTTTTATTTTTTGCCGGAAAGTATCTGGAATGTAAAATGGGGTAGTTCAGTAGAACATTCTCATCTTTCACAATCACAAAAACATGATTTCTTGATGTATGCCCTCAACACACATTTTATGATTCTTCTTAAAAATGGGAAGTTTGAAGCCGGGCTCGGTGGCTCAGCCTGTAATCCCGCACCTTTGGGAGGCTGAGGTGAG
>NW_007252278.1:272320-285078 GCF_000164805.1 Carlito syrichta | reverse complement strand
GGAAGTGGCCACTGCACTCCAGTCTGGGTGACCGAGTGAGACTCCAACTAAAAAAAAAAAAAAAAAAAAAATGGGAAGTTTGCACTCAGGATCTGCTTCCTTTTCCTAAGCCCTTTTGCGGCAGCTAGATGTATCTTTTGCACCCCTAGCCTTCCACGAGGCTCTCAGACCTAGAACAAGAGAGAGGAGATCTGTGAAAGGGGATTTATGAAGGAGATATGAGGAAAGAATGACCGATGGCTCCCCCAGCATTCCTTCTTAGCTCCTTTCAGCCATTTTGGTTATTTTTTATTGTACTAAATGTAGACATTCTGTATGTATGGAAATACATTAAAAATTACATATATATATATACACACACACACACCATATATACATATATATACCATATATGCACATGTATATATATATATTTACATGTGTATATATGGTGTGTGTATATATATGGTGCATATGTGTTTATATATGTGATATATGTGTGCTATTCCATACAATAAGCATGTATGTGTGCTTAATCTTTCTTAAATTAAAGCCATGCATTAGGTCACCTGACCCAAGGACAGTTCGTGGTAAGTACTGAATATCCTTTTGGCTTGTGTGCACTCCAATATCCCATTGTCTCCTACATCTTGTGCACTTGGTTTTCATCATTCATTTGTAGTTCTCTTCTGAGCCATCGTTGTTTAAACCTATGAAGTACAAGAACGTAGAAACACGCTTCTGCCTACCTCTGGTTTTTAGCACCAGAAATTCTGTGTCTAACACCTGTTTTCAATCTTCTGCTCCATTTCTCAAATCTTATTATATCTCTGCCTTTTCACACTTTGTAGTCTCTCTCTAATATTTGTTTGCAAAACATGAACTCATTTGTATTTCTATAATTACTGTGATTTTTTGTCTTCTCATCTGTAGAGGTTCCTTCCTTCTGGCAGCATCTCTGTAACTCCTGCTCTTCCATACAAAGGCACAACATGAGGAATAGTCTCTTAGTGTAAGTGCGACCAGGCAGGTTTCTTTGATAGTCAGGATATAATAGTGTTTCTAGAACCATAACATTATCTTTCTCGTGAGATAACTGATCTCCAGATTCTTAGTGAGTTCTAAGAGTTCCCATTTTAAAATAAGAGTATCTTGTCCACTATAATCTTTCTTTATTACTTCACAATTCGATGACTTTGTGTTTCAAGGTCTGACTGAAGACGTCTTACAGGAATTTGTTTATCTATATGCTATGCCTTTGTTGTATGAGATATCATATTTCTTAGATTAGAAAAAGAGACAAACATTTTGAGAAATGCTCAGAAAATATCAGAGAAAAATAATTTCCTAAAGCCTCCTGTCCTGTGATATTCCTTTGCAGTTGTGGGTCAAGGTTTGTCACACTAAGGTTCCGCATTGTGTATGCATTCTGTCAAATCTTTCTCTTTTTTTCATAGGTGATCTCTTTGATAATTCCCTCAAATAGAGTTTGTTCCAAAAGGAAATGCAGATCAGAACTTTAGGACATTACACTGATTTCAATGAGGTCAAAAACATTTTTAAAAGCAAACAAACAAACAAACAAAAACCACCTTAGTGGCTCAAATGTCCAGGTTGGCTCTTCAACTCTGGTCCTTGCATTTCTTTGACATATGGGAACAAGGTCTAATCTTCAATTATTTATTTTTAAATGTGTATTCTCAAGGGGCAGGTTTTGCATTTGAGTTTTGTGTGTGTGTAGTGCTCCACATTTTGCCTACAGTAGTAGTTATCAAAAATGACTCATGCACTAGAATGCCAAGAAAGGCTATAGAAACAAAAGGGACACCTTTCAAATATCCATCTAGATTCAAAATTCCATCCACATCCACTTTAGAATCTAGACACCGACAAGGCTAACCAGAGAATTCCAGAGAAAAGCCATTGTCTGTGAGTTGCATCTTCCACCATCAGAGACCCATGGAAGTCACAGCAGACACTGCCCGGAGCCCAGACACACACAGATGGTGGCTGTCAGGAGGTGACTCACACTACAGATTACAGCGTTTAACAAAGCAAAGAGGATTTCATTTTTAGAGAATAGTCAGGAAGCTGTTCTTTAGTCCACTGACTATAAATTTAAAGGAACAGCTTATCATTTTAGCAATCCCGTTGGCATGAAAGGAAGAAAAAATACATTTTTATTGGTCAGTTGAATCTAATGCTCAGAGACTGCGACCAAATAACCATTCCTATAGGCTTTCAAAGGGCAAATGCTGAAAAATCGGAAGTACCTTTGCCCATCTTTTGTTTTGTTTTGTTTTTTTGAGCTGGAGTCTCACTCCGTCTCCCAGGCTGGAGCGAAGTGGCACGCTCACAGCCACCCCAGCGTCGACCTACTGGGCTCCGGCGATCCTTCCGCCTCAGCCTTCTAAGTAGCTGGAACTATAGATGCACGCTACCACACCTGGCTAATTTTTTATTTATTGTAGAGACAAGGTCTCGCCAAGTTACCTGGGCTGATCTCGAACCCATGGGCTCAGGCAATCCACTCCCCTCAGTCTCCCAAAGTGCTGGGTTTACAGGTTGAACCACTGAGCCCAGCCTACCCATCTGTTATCAATGACTGTGTAGCTTCCCATTTGCCCTTCACTTGCAAACCCACTGATTTTACACTGAGAACATTTGATTTGTACGAAGGTTCCTCTTGTTTCCCTATCTTAATCACACATAGCCATTGATTGTCTTGGCTGCACAAAGACAGTAACAATGAGGTCTGAAAAATGGGTCCACTAAGAGAGACATTTTAGAGAGGAGCCCTTAATACAAAACCAGAACAAATGATTCAGTGAAATGCTAAAATGGTCATTCATTCAAATTGGCTCATCCTATTAAAAGCTAGCTTCAATGCAATATTGCCAGACATTGTCATAAATATCACAGGTTAGAAATGTCCGTGTGCATGGATTAAGGATCGTGTCCCTACTAGAATGCAGCAATATCTTTGTCAACACCACACAATATTTATTAAAGATCTCTCAGTACACATGCCACATGTGGAAGGCAGTATCTTTACGACGAGCACAATAGGTTGATGAGTAAAAAGTTGAAAGCACCTTAAAAGCTGAAATGTGAGACAAATGACATCTAACGAGTTAACATTTTTCACAGGGTGCGTTTCCTGGTGGATGAGGGCTACGAAGATCGAATTCTGATGGCTCATGACATACATACGAAGCATCGGTTGATGAAATATGGAGGTCACGGCTATTCTCATATCCTCACCAACGTTGTTCCGAAAATGTTACTGAGAGGCATATCTGAGAATGCACTTGATAAGATTCTAATAGAGAATCCTAAGCAATGGCTGACTTTCAAATAGGATGTTGATTATGAAACTTGCAGAGAACATTCAGTGATTTCCAACCCAGTGTGAGATATTAATCGGAGTTACCTAGGACTAATCACTGATCATTTCCTTATGAGAATTAGAAGAGTGTGCCTTCTCAGAACCTGGCTGAGTACTGTTAAACCTGCACCTCTAGGGAGTTATGGAGCCTAATTGAGTTCTATCATTTTGCCTTAACAAAATACTTACAGAAGTGCCTATTTCTAAACAATGATTTAGTCCACTCTAGTTCGTCTAACTGGAGTTGCTTTTGTTTTGGGGTTTTTTTCCCCCTAATCTGTCAGCTGTATAAGTTGAGACAATTTAAATTGTTTCTGGTTAAATCATTCCCTTCTCAAGAAATCTAATGTTTCTTGTAATATTGATGATCCTACTAATTATCCTGCTGTTCTTTAATTAATGCTTAATGAATAATATGGCACTTTAAAATAGCTTCTGCAGCAAGGGGAGTTAAATGTTGAGACTCTTTTTTTTCCCCCAAAGAATACTGTCAGATAATAACCAATTCACAGTGATAAAAATATTTTCAAAAGTTAATGTTATGCTGTCACCTATCTGTATATCCTTATAATAAATCAGTTTTGATATCTTTGGCTTTCTGGTATCTATTTTTGTCATAATTCTGTTGTGTTTTTTCAAAGCCTACATAAGAACACATAACAGTACTGAATTGTAAAAATTCAATCATGAAAGTCAAAATATATTACATAATATAGTTTAATGAATCATTACATTTATAATAACAAAGGCCACAATTTAATTAATTGATAAGATATAATGCAAAAGAAAAAGAAATGTTTGCCTCATATATATTCCCTTTATTTCCTTTACCGTTTGTTTTTCCTTGGGCCTAAACAGAGAAAATAATGTGAATTTATCTGAAGAAAAGGTCAGATCTATTGGAAATGACAGTTCAATTCTAGAGCCTACTCTTTAAAAGTTATCCAGCCCTGATATTTTGTGTAAATAAAACCTTAAAAGTCTTAATTGAAACACTTAGTTGATGTGCACTGCTGTTTATAAATTAATCTTTTGTTTGACTCCTCACTGTGTTAGTTGGTACCTAAAAAAAAATTCTCCAAACCCTTGCTGTCAATTCCTCTTGGATAAGTATATATTGTGAAATAGAAATAAAAATCCATTGTGATTCATTTATTAGAAAGGCCAAATAGAATTAGCCATTATTCTTGATGAATGGTCTGTTTTTAATCATATAAATCATGACAGTTATCCAGACCAAGGCGTTAAAACAGAGCAAACAACACCTTCAGACAGGAACACCATGCATAACTCTTGGAAAGTTGAGCTCGTCTAAATAAAAGATATTTCTGCTGATCAAAGATGATCTGCGTTCTGTGTATTAGAACAGAAAGTACCAAAGAGGAATGAGCCAGGAGAACAAACCAGTTCCTTTAAATGAAAAAATGCAAATGTCCTTTGCCAGTAAAACAAGCAGATTTTTAAATCTCTGTTTTTGAAATCTACTTGTCAAAGAGTCTTCAAAGGCAACTGAATGGCAAACAGATTTCTCATTGTAATAGTGAAAAATAGTTAGGAGATATCAACATGCATTTTTAATCTTTTCCTTCAATTAAAGACATGACTTTTGGCAGTGTGTTTTAACCAGAAAGAAGGGATGTGCATTACTCTCAAAATCTACTGTACTGTCAGTTTCAATCCATCTGAGGAAAAAAAAATGAAAAAACTGATAACTCAAATGCATATAATTCATAAACATTGCGAAAGAGAGCCATTTTGTTTCTGCAGTTCTCATGTTAACAGTCTGCAGCAGAATGCAGTTAAAGTATTGATTGGCATATGGTAATAAAGCAACCAGAGCCTTAGCTTACAGACCTGTAAAATATAGGGCGTTTAACTTAAAAAAAATAATAAATTTCTGGGTAAGTCCTAAAAGGAAGTCATTTTAATCATTTTGCTACTCCATATAATTTTTGGCATTTAAAATATATTTTGATCTAAAATAAGTTAAATAATTTATATATATTTGTGTGTCTGTGTGTGTCTATGCATATACTTTAAATTAAAATTTTGAGGCTATACAGCCACTGTGCCTTATGGACTGAAGCCATATATGTATATATGGCTCATTTTACATATATATATAAAACATTTCATCTAACATGTATGTATATGGGACTGCGTGTGTGGGGGGCAGGTATTTATATAAAATATAAACAGTTTGTTGTCATATTGGCTATATATGAAATTGTTAATTTTGAAATAACCTCAGGCCACAGACTTGTAGTAACCGTTTGAAGGCCTACCTAGTGTCCCCTTGGTGACGCATGCAGCAGCTCAAATTAAACCTTTGTGCATTGGGTTATGAATAATCTTTTGTTCAAAAGAAGGCAAAAGCCTCAGATTGATTTAATACTAAAGAATACATTTCTCTGACTTTCCAAGTAAATCTAAATGTATTCAGTTGACAAAATGGACACATAAGGAGTTTTTCTAAATACCATACATAATTACACATTTTCACACTTAGAGGGTAATCCTATGATACAATGTCAATCTCTATTTTTAAAGACTATCACCAGAAAAGGGAGAAAAGAACATTCATAAGAAAAAGAAAATGTGAAAATGATCATAGGCTTGGGAATTCCCTCAAATCCAGAAAATTCCAGGTTAAGGCTTGAAGTTGAATCATTCCCAGGTCTAGCTCTAAAGTTAACAAGAGTACAAGGCAAACCATTTCTTTGGGGACAAGCAGCATTATTTCAATTAGACCTTCTCCTGCAGAGTAAAAATCATTCTTCCCCACGCTATGAATGGACTCCAAGGATCATAATAAGCAGGTAAACTCACAAGAACCAAAGCTGACATATGGATAAAAGCAGCAAGATCACAGTACACCAAAGTATCATATATATTGAAGAAATAATTCAGTGTCTTAGATTTTTCTATAAAAATTTGTGATCTATATAGGACTTCATTCACATGGACACTAACATAAGGAGTATTTGCTTTGGCGGTAGTGGATCACACATCTGCTTATCTTGCTTTGATTTTTTTTACATAATGTTTCTGAGTGATACAGATGTGAGTCAGGTAGCATTTGATTTCCCCACATATACACAACTGAGGTGCCCTGCCATGGGCATCCCCTGGGATCCTTGATTCACTGACGTTAGCCATACGAATCCAGTGTTCAAACTCAGAATAATAAGCTTAGTTTTTGCATTATCAGTCAGCATAAATAATAAATCCAGAAAACGTGCTGTATTTGTTGTTGTTTCCTCCATGGGCTTTCCCGCCATCTAATTTGATATAGACTTCGTCTCCCGGCTCCAGATGGAGAACCACACTGTTACTGGCATAGTCGTAATTCTGATCAGCATCTTGGGCAATTGCACTAGCACGCACCTGATGTGAAACAGACAAGAATTAGAGTTTGTAAAAGAGAATTCTCAGGTTCTCTTTTTTTGCCATGCACACAGCCTCCCAAGCTGACTTGCTGCCACAGCACAGAATTTAGCATAGGAAAGGCAACCTTGACCTCGGAGCTTTATGAGGATGTCTCTGTAACAGTTCCAACTATGTGAGTGAGAAGGGGGTCACGAAAGAAGGAAACAGTGCTTTAGTGGGGGACATTCCAGCAGTTTTTCCTAACTATACATTGTAGACAACGCATACAATCTCACCTCTTCCTAATTCACTAGTTTTTCTGACTTTGAATCCCTATGCCTAACCACATTTTGAAATGGAAATGATAATATATTTTTGGCATTTTAATTTAAGCCACAGCAATACTCTAACTAGCTGTTTATGAGTACAGAAGACGTTCAAGTCTAACTTCAGTTGGTCACCACAATTATTAAAAAATTGAGATCTGTAACAGGTGAAGACCCAGGAGAAAAACCAACTACTTTACAATATAGAAGGAAAAAGAAGCAAGACTTTTGATTTAGGACTTCCGAAACTTAATTCAAGTAAAAGCCCTGTACCAGGCTACTTCAGAAGCTTAACTCATTGAAACATCTTTGGTTAGATCACCCAAGTTTTCAGAGTTCTTGTTTCTGTTTGTGCCTTTTTGAATCACTTAATTATGAAATGTGCACTTAGATCTACAATTTAATCTCAACATAGCTAAAAGTTATGGGTAAAGAACTAAATTTTCATGATTTGAGGTCTCTCAAATTTCAAGAATTTCTGGATGATCTCATTAACTAGTCTTTTCTATTTAGGTGATTCTAAATGTGTAGTTTGCTTTGAGGATGAAGGTTGCTTATAATCTGCTCACGCTGAGCCTGTGATCTCATTAGTGAGCTGATAGACATTTGCAGTTAAATTGCCTATGATTTCATGTAATGTGGACATTCTGTCAGATCCTCAGCTCGAATGAGACTTCATATTCATTTAGATATATTTTGATTCTGCCTTGAAAAATCTTTCAATAGGCAGAATTGCATCTGATTTATTTCAGTAAAACATCTTCTACTTTGTGGCTTGTTTCTATTCCACTATAATGATATTTCCCTGAATAGCATAGCAAGTGATTTAATGGTTTTGTAAACCTGCTCTATGTAATAATGCATGACGTGGGGTACAATATGCTGGATTTTATCACTTGGCAAAAATGAGAGAAATGAGACATGTCAAGAGTTCCCATGCATTTCTTTCAGAATTTAAATGATAGGTTTTCAAATTAAATTTTCATGTGATACATTCTCACATTAATGCTGAAATGCTAAAAAAGGAGAAGGCTCTTTGACACTGCTGAGTAGTATTTTTTAAATTTTTTTCTGGGTATCATATAGCAAAAGGAGAAAAGGACTTAAGGGGCTTAGAACTGCTTAACGCTGTGCTAACAGGCACTAATATAATGAAAGCAATATACCATGTGATTATGCTCAGAAGCATTGACTCCAGTGTATACACCAATTTCGTGAAGTGATCTGTTTTGGCCATTAACTAATAATACAATTGAACTTTGTAATCTTTCCTAGGAATTAATCAGCAATCTGTAGAAGTTGAATGCTTTGATTCATTCATTTTATCTAGTCATTAATTCCCAGGGGAAAAAGAACTTACAAGGAGGATATTGCTGTTGTAACTTAAGTGTTTTCTTAAGGTATGGATTTTTTAACGGATGAGAAAATTAAAAAACAAAATATTCATTGGCTATATTAATAACATGTTAATTAATCACCAATCCCTAGTATACTTCTCAGTCATTCCTAATAACCAGACACGTGTTATTCAGTGCTTTGAGTATTTAGAATATGTGCTGTGGGTATTGTTTTCTACATGAAGTCATTTGGAAACCAGGACACATTAAAATCACTTGACTTGGAGATAATAATCTTTCAAAAAATGTATAATGCAGTTTTTATTCTCCAGGGTGTAACCACAAAACCAAGTAAACGTTACCATTTTTATTCAGTAGGTATAACCACAAAAACCTGCAAATGCATTAGTGATTCCACAGCTTGAAAGGTTATCCTTAAGAGTTTTCACTATCTTTGTTGGATAAAGCCAGGGTGGTTGCTTTTTAATGAAAGTCATTCTCTAAGATTCTAACATTAATTATACCCTAGCACTTTCCCAATTAACTAACTGCCATACTCTGTGATTTTAGATGATTTTAGCATGCCTGCTCATCTGATCATACTCTAAAGGCATAATAGTACTTGAAATTTCAAGCTCCAGTACCCAGATCAGTGACTTCAACAATTCTTCTTTTAAGCCATCAAACTATGGAGGAAGGTAACATGTTCACCCTGGAGGTTATTTTCAAGCTCCTATATGTACACTGATTTAAGCATTTTGTCTGGAATTTGATGCATCCTTTCCTCAACCCAGTATACCCATTTCTATCCAAATTTACTCCAATATCTTTTCTTATTATAAGTTAACTCTTTAGATTCTGCTTTATCTTTAGTTCATGTTTCTCTGCCCCTGAGAAGATAATTAATTTGACAAGTCATTAATCTCTCTAATAAATGAATATCAACATACAAACTATTCATTCTTTTAAATACATTTCGTGTTCATTGGTACCATGACTAATAAATTTTTGAGAGTAAAAATTGGTCTTGAATTATTTTATAGTTTTAATTCTGAGGCAGTTTAATTTTATCAGAGTAGCTTATTATAGTGATTGTAATATCAAATGGCAATATTTTGTTCGGGTTTTCTGCTAAAAATATATAAATATTCAAAATATTTCCTATATCTATGTCAAACTATTTGAGTTCAAATTTATCTTTAATATGCACTGTCATGGGTTCTCAACAAATGGAAAGATTAAATTTAGGTTGATGGTTTCATGGGGAATATGAGTGCTGTGGTCCTTTTAGGGGTATGCTGGTGAGAATGTAATAGGTTGCATAGCTTTAGCATTATCTTATTAGTGAGAGTTTATCATTAGAGATGATATTTATGGTAACATTTGCTAATTTAATTAATTGCTACTGATGTTCTCATAATTTTATTTTCATTGTACTTCTGTGGGATTATAAACAAAAGGTTAAGTGGCACATCAGGTTAATTTACTGGTCTTTGATGTTTCCATCTGTGATCCTACATTCAACACAAAGCATAAATAAAATGGCTCTCATATATTTATGGTCCAGAGGCATTACTGTTTCCTAGAGTGAACTGCATTTTTAGTTTAATTTTTGTGCTTCTCAAAATCCACTTAATCCATAGAACATTACACTGACATGGATCTCTGCGTTTCTGTTTTATGAAAACAAATTAGGTCAGATCAGAGGGGGAAACTGCCATTCTAGGAAGTGATCAGACAAGAGTGCAATTGAAAATCAAGGATAAAGTATTTATTTAAAATTAATAAAAGGAGATTTTACAAGATTTCCCATTTGTAATTGCCTGCAGACCAGACTTTACAAAATAGTTCTATCCTAGTGATGAAATTCCTTAATACCAATAGTGAAATAACCATTTTCTAAGATGGTCCACATTGAACTAAAAAATATATTGTTTACGACTATATATTTATCTTTCTGAATTACCTGTTGCACATCTTTTGCAGTTTAATATTGCCCATGAGAAGCTTTATGCATTATAAGGTCAGCTGTTTTACCTAATTCTTTTTCCTGATCCTCATAGATTGTGTATGCTAGAGTGATACAAAGGAACATTTTATGCCCCAAACAATGAATAATTTTAAAAACAAAATGCACATAGGATACCTACGTGGAATGATTTTCTTGGAATCAGTATAACATACAGGGATTTGGCAGTCTAGACGTCAACATTTAAACTAATTTAAACGTATTCATCCCTGATTTTTCATGCAATTGCAATTTCCAGATATTTAAAGACGTGATCATTTTTATATATTTGCTAATAAAACTGGAATCTTATTTCATTGTAATTGATACCTCTAAAAAATAATCTCTTCAACCTGGTGGTATTTTCCAGACCTAACCTTTGAGTGAGAACAACCAATTTGTAAATAAGGGGGTGTCTCACCACTGCCTGCAGAGGAGGTTGTTCACAAAGCATTTGATTAGGGTGATACAATCGCCCTATTCTGGTACAGTGAATCATGCCTGTTTTAGCCATTTGCCTATAACTATCCCACTGCTCTGTGGATAACTTTTGTTTATCTTAATATTATTTTTGTGCATAATAACTATAATAAACAACCTTGTCAGTGCCTCCTGGTGGCCATTCTTCCTCTTTTTAGTCTATGAGTCCTGAGGTCGGTCCTTAAGCTGTTTACAGGAAAAGGTAGGGACGGGAATTTGTTTTTGTTCTTTCTCTCTTACACATTTAGAACATTTGTCTATCACTTTTGAATGACTCTGACACTGAACTGGATCTTTGGAAGAAATCCTAGTTTAAGGATGTTGCATAGAAACCTGGGTTGTAGCTAAGAAAGTCTGAATTTCCAGGGGGCGAGTTACGAGAAGCTCAATAGCCCTTGTTACAAAGTCAAAGTTGCTGCGGGAGACAAGGCCTCTTGAGGGCGGTGGCGGGGTCGCGCGGGCTATTCCCTCCGCCACTCCACAAGCAAAGTTAAAGCCCAGAAACAGTCCACACCGTAGGCTTCAGGCTGCAAGGCCTCGCCCCAGTGGCTGCTGATTCGGCGCGCACAGAGGTCCGATGACACTTTCCAGTAGTTACAAATATTATTTTCCTTCTCTGACTAAGGGCTCAAACAGGCTTGGGTCGTACAATGACCGCTCATTTCTCCACGGTAAAGTGTCCCCAGCAGAACACTGCAGACCCGGGCCCCGTGGCAGCGCCGACCGGTCCAGGGGAGCAAGTCCTCGTGACCGGCTGGCCTGGGAGCCCCTTAGCCCCCGGGTGGGCTCGAACAGGTCACGCTCCGGGCCACCCGCCGGGTCGTCGTCCTACTCCACAGTCAGTAGAGTTTGGATTCTGTGTTCGGCTGCGTGCTTAGCCCAGATTCTCAACTATTCCTTTCGTTCTCAGCACTCCTTGCCGCTCTCTCCCCTTTTTATTCTCTGGCTGAAAACTAAACTGGAGTTTGCGTCTTGAAATCGACTGCCCCGTATGCGAGTTCCACTGCCTGGGACGCCTCGAGGGCCCCGAGACCGCGGGCCCCACGTTCCCGCCTCCGCCCTGGGCGCGCCCCGCTTGGACTTACTCCTTCGGGACCCTTCTTTCTCCCTCCGGCCCTCGTCTATCTCCCCGGAGTCGGTCACCCCGGCACGCCCATTCCGGACTCTCCCAGCCCTCCCCATTCCCGGAAAAACCTGCCGGCGACCCTAACGCTGCTGAGGACCCCGCGACCGGGGTCGTCTCCTGCTCCGGGCTCCCCTCCGCCCCCTCCGTGCACTAGCTGTCCCGGAGACCCAGCTCCCGGCTTCCTGCCCCTGGAGGGTCGCGCTCCCCCGCGCGAGCGCCGACTGAGGGTCCCCGACTCCCGGGCCGCCCTCTCCAGCCGCGGGCGGCCTCCTCCGCGAAGGACCCCCGCCTCTGCAGGGTGGGACAGCGTCCCCCCTCGCCGTCGCTCCTGGGAGCCCATCTCCCACGCTTCCTCCGCGGGCTCCCACCCCATTTCCGGGGTCTCCTCCCTCTCGCCCGCACCTTCCCGCGCTGCGTCCCCGCCCTCCCCGCCGTCCGCCCGCCCGCCCGCCCGCGCTCACCTGGTTGTTTTTGCAGAGATCAGCCCACATGCTGGTGCCGTCCCCTCCGCGCATCAGGACGTGGTAGGTGAAGAAGTAGATGCCCGGGATGGAGCAGGTGAACTTGCCGGTGGTGGGGTCGTAGTGGTTTCCGAGGTTGGTGACCACGTCGTCGAACTTGAGCACCTCGTAGCCCTCGTGCTGCCGCTTGAGGCCGGCGTAGAAGGCGATCTTGGGCACCGTGCTGTAGGTGGCGGCGCTGATGGCCCCGGCCGCGTTCAGGCCGGGCGCCCCGGGCGGGCCCG
>NW_007252278.1:271536-271912 GCF_000164805.1 Carlito syrichta | reverse complement strand
TGGATGAAGGTGGGCAGGGACTGCATGAGGCCGCGGTCGGGCGTGGCGGCGGTGCTGGGCGCCTTGGTGCCGCCGTAGGGGTCGCAGACCATGCGGCAGGTGCCCAGCATCTCGTAGTGCGCCGACGTGCCGGCCGAGCTCACCAGCACCGGGATGAGGATGACCAGCAGCAGCACCATCACCACCCCCAGCGCCCCGGCGGCGATCAGGCGCCTCCTGCTGCCCACCAGCCGGCTCAGCGCGGGGCGATCCTCTTGTCTGCTTTTGGACAAAATTTTGAAGGTTGGGCGGGGACCTCCTCAGAGCCGAAAACAACCCCCTGCGAACCCCAACTCCCCTGGGCGGGCGCGCGCCGGCCGCTCCCGCCGGCTCCTGC